>NC_056765.1:23113393-23370893 GCF_018687715.1 Carya illinoinensis
GACGTTCGAAGATCAACTTAATGGGGAAGAAAGCTTCTAGGAAATCAATTTCACCTAATTCTTCACTATGCTTTTCTCATCCAGCTAACTTAATTTAATTTTCTTTTATCTATTAGCAAATCTCTAAATCATCCAAAAGCCTCTTTCGATAGTCAATTGGAAATGACTCTTGTTTATCAATTCACACAAGAATATGCAAATTTAATAAAGCAAGAAAGCAATAAAACCAATGATTTAATTACTACATAGGTTCATACAAGTCTTTCGATCTCTATACTTACCTATGCTGAAATATTCAAGATCTACCCTATGATTCCCTCTTTCGATAGTAAATCACAAGATTAAAAATCATCTAGTCAATGGCCAGTTAATTAGAAGCAATAAACTTAGAATAAATCAGATAAACAAAGAGAGAATTGTATTAAATTAGCGTAGACAATCAAGCATAGTTCGGAAATAGGTTACATCGTTTTCCTAGAATAAATAAAATTTAGCTCATGCTAGAAATGGAATTCAACATAAACAAATTCACCATAATTGTTCTGAGAAGATTGGAAGAAAATAAATACTGAAAAATCCTCCTTGCAGCCGCAACTCATCTTCAAAAGCTCAAGGGAACGATTCAACGCTTTTCTCCCGTCCGTGCTCGTGTATGATTCCAACGTACGTGCAATAATTGGAATTCCCTCTCCAAAACAGATGATTTGAATCCCTCTAGCTATGTTTTTCTGTCCCAAAAAATGTTGTCCAGTCAAAAAGTACGGCCATAGGGTGAAAAAATCCTTTTTATATCGTCTGACAGCGGAAAACCCTGGATCTGTCAAAATACGATATTCGCTTGAGCGGGGTGTCGAGCGCACGTCGAGCGTTCGACTCTGCCTGAGTTCGCTCGAGCGTCCTATCAAGCGCACATCAAGCGTTCGACTCTGCCTGATTTTGCTCGAGCGGCCAATGTCTCCGCTCAAGCGATCTTTGTTTTTCAGCAACCCGCTCGAGCTCCCTGTCGAGCGGCAATCGAGCGTTTGAATCTGTCTGAATTCGCTCGAGCGGCCAAAAGCCTTCGCTTGAGCGAACTTGTAAAATCTGCAATACGAAATTTTTGCAAGTCATCAACGGGACTACCTGTTATTGACTTCTTTTTCACTGGCTTAATCACTGTATGCACCAAGTATGCTTCTATTCCACTAGCCAGATCTCTTTTAATTTGTAGGGCTAAAATAACCTTTGGCAATGTCCTAAGCCTGCTACAGGGAACTCCATCACTTCTTCTTTGGCTTGTTTAAAGTTAAGCACCCAACTTCGACAATTTATACTAGCATAGTGCTGAAACAACCAGTCCATCCTTAGAATAATGTCAAACCTGAGTGGTTTAAACATTATCGAATTTGCTTCTAGCACTCTCTCTTCTAGCTCCAAAGGGCAACTCAAGGCCACCACTTGCATGCATTCTACTACTTTCATAGTGTTTAGGGTTACTACTAGACTATGTGGCATCATCACCATTTGTAAACTACACATTTGGGCGAATCTTGTTGATTCAAACGCATTCGAGTCGAGCAAGGTATATGTATCGTACCCAAATAATTTGACTCGTCCTTATACAACTAAACCCTCTAAATCTTATGACCAAAATGTATTATTCAACAAATACTTAACCTTAATTGAGAGGGTTCTTATCTGTAACGACATCAGCCTCATGGGTCTTTGGCCATCCTTATCAACTTATTCTTGTGTCGATCCATACACCCGCACTTGCGTGGGTTTAAGTCCTCCGTTGGACCAAGCTCGAAAACTCTCTCTCCTTCTACTGTTTCATGATGGCAGGGAAGAATCGATTGTGAAACGCCTTCTTAAACCTCTGCTAGGTCACAACCTCCATCGATCCTAGCTCTAATTAGCAATTGTCACTTCATGTCCCACCATATAGCCACCTTTCCTTGTTACAAGTACCCCTTGTACAACACCTTCTAGTCCTTGGTGCACCCATATATTCCAAACGTTTTCTCCAGATATGTGATCCATTTTCGGACCCCCATATGCTAGATATCGATATGCTAGAAAATGTTTGTATGAGCATTCTCACTGCTCAAGACACTGGAATTGAGCCTACTGCTACTACTCCATATATGTGCATTGTTGTAGAAGTTGTCGTTGAAAGAGGTCATGTTGTCATTGCAACATGTCTATCTTCCAATTTAGGGCCTAAACCATAAAGTAGTTTTCATCCCCCTCTGGGTATTTTTCTTCACATGCATCTTTTGGTTGTTCGTTCCTGGTTAATCTAGGGCGCACCATGTCGACTATCCTACCATAGGACTTAAACCCATCATTATCACTTACACGTATAATTTCAAACCTATTACACTTTTAAACCTAATTCTGGTACTGCTCCTAGGTGATTTTAAACCTAACCTTGGTACTGTTGCTTTGTGATTTCAAACCAACTCTGGTACTACTCCTACTTCGCCTTCCCTTGAGGATTAGACCAAATGTGGGGGAGAGAGAGAGAGAGAGTTTTCGCTAGCTCTTTAAAAATCTTGAAGTGTGAAGAAAGCGTTGAACGAGGAGAGGCTTTTGTAAGAGTGTTTGGGCTATCATGAGTCTCACAGTTCTCGACGTAGGTTGGCTAGTAAATCGGTAAGTCCTCCACTATCCAAGTGTATGTTAGATGAAGGGGGTAACAACAATTGAAAGGACGCGCTTTGTGCATCTCATAATTTTGACCAAGGAGAAAAGGGAGTTTAGTCTGTTTCATGTGAATATTGTCGACATGTTCGAAAGCTTCTGTGCATGTTCGGACAATTTGTGACTTTCATTTCCCATGGTTGCTTTTATAGCAACGTCTTCGTTTGAGCATAATCTTTTACAAGGTTTATGCTACTCTCTAAGCATTCTTATCCTTTTTTGGGCACTCCAATTTTTCACACCATGGTGCTTGTTGCTTGCCTTGAAATGTGTTCGTGCTACATGTTGCTCGCCCACGTCATCATTCACCCATTGCTTGCCCACGTTGTTGCTCACCTTGCGCATCGCCTATCCTTCTTTTATTGTCCTGATATAGAACTCAAACCCTTTTGGTCGCCTTCTCTTTGCCGGCCCAAAATGGTGTTTACTTTATTCAATAGTTACTCTTTTCCTTATTTTTTGCCCACCTAGGTCTGCTCTTGTCTTAGTATTGCCCAAATGAGCCCATGAGGGTTTTACTTGCCTTGTTTATTTGATAAGACATCGCCATCATAGTTATAATATTATGAACCATCCATTATTTATCGCCCAAATCAAATAACACCAAAATATTACAAAATCTCAACATCTTAACAGGGATAGGCACCCAAACTGTTCCTCGGGCAGCACTAGGTCCTCTTGCTCGTAATTCACCTTGTTTCCTATAGCTACATCAAAACCTACAGTTTCAATAAACACAATCGTAGTGGAACTACCATGGTAAGATTTTGAGAAAATCTCATTAAATCAAATGTCAAGACAATAACTAAAAATGCAAGTAATACGAATGAATATAATAACTAATCTTTTGAATAAAGTACAAGAGAGACCATATATACCGTGGCACTAACCTCCGAGTAAGTAATATATATATATATATATACATATATATGTAGTTCATTGTAAAGTTACCGAGCATCCAACTGCCCAAAATCATCACATACAAAGTTAAGAGAAACGCTTTGCAATAGCTAGGTTACTGTTGGGTGAAAAATAGCCCACCAATCGGCTGGCTACACGTAAGATAAAAGGGTGCTATAGCACAATAGAACCGGATGCAACTGATTAAATTAAATTAAATTTAAGGATGTGGTCATATTAAAATTAAATTAAAACTAAAATTAGGAGAAATAATAAATTATCAATATTAATCCCAAAGTTTGTTATTATACAATATTAATTTGAATATAAAGTGAAAATATCAGAAAAACTATTTAAGATTGATGATTTATATGAAAAATAGTGGAGATGATTTATCCTCTAAACTTCATTGAGTCTCGGTTGTAGTATTCTATACTTAATGTGACACCAAAATAGATAGATTTTACATAAAATTTGATAAACTAGATTAAACATTAGAATGAAAGATGACATTCCAAAAGATTACTTGATAGTTTATATGAAGAAAACAATTTCTAAATATTTTTGTATTTACAAAAATAATAATAGATGAATATTATTTTATAAAATATTGTCGTAAAAAATTTACAACAGGCATTAAGTTGTGTTTTTAAAGTTTTATTTCTACGTTATTTGACAAATTATCGAGATTTAAATTTATATATGCTCTATGATTTTGTAATATTTTTTCATTTTACAAGTGATGCCATTGAGTGGGGAGAGTTGTGGTAAACGATGAGATTTGGTGTAGGTAAGTGCATAGTTAGTCACATAACATGCTGATGTGGCGAAATGAGATTGGAGGGCTGGATATGGCTGGAGAGCAGACCGGCTGGTGTCCAAGTTTTCTTCGAAGTTAAACACTGGACATTAGGTCCATTCAATAGCATGAAACCTTTTTACCAACCATTTCTATTTATTAACGAGTGCACTACGGCACTATCACATGGCTGCAAGTACACCCTGACTCCCCTTGTTGCACAACCAGTATTGACCACGAGTATGACTTCGTAACAAGCAACGCATGGCTTCACGACCCATACTTGACTATGTCATCCTCTAACCTCTGCCAGCCAAGAGGCCATGACTTCAACTTGAGAGCATTACCATTTTGCTTGAGCCTATTGTTTCTAGATGACAGCCCAAGGGACATTATTGAATTCTTAGATGCTCTCAAGTAACTAGAGAAGCTCCACCGAATGCACTTAATCTTGACTTGGATCGTGATCCACTCACACAACTAGCAATTCCTCTGGAAATAGGAAAGTATGAATTTTTTCTTAATAATATCAATTCATTAACAAAACAACCAACAAGCCATAATAGTTTATTATGCATTTGGGAAGTATTACAGGGTGCAAACAAAAGTAGTAGATTGTGACCCGACATACTCATAGTCATTACGCGACATTTCTAGCATTATGGTAGAGAAGAACCTACCTTTGTAGTAAGCTTTCATTGAAATGCATGCTGATGATCTAGTCTCCTTTGGTTCGATGTAGATTCTGATGTATAAAACGTGAGTGTACAGGTGATGTCTACAAAGTTTTTGATTGGAGCACAGAGAGAGAGAGAGAGAGAGAGAGAGAGAGAGAGAGAGAGAGAGAGAGAGAGAGTATTTTATTTTTCAAAAATCTTGAAGTATGAAGAAAGAGTTTAGCAAGGCGAGGCTTTTATACAAAGCGTGTGGCCTATTACGAGTCTCACAATTCTCAACGTAGGTTAGCTAGTAAATCGACAAGTCCTCCACTATCCAGGTGTACATTGGATGAATGAGGTGGTGATTACGCCCAAAGAATAACGCGGTAGTTGTAGCACAGTTTTAGGGTGTCGATTCCACAGGGAGACAAATTAAAAGAATAGCAAGAGGAACAAAGAAACTAAAGAAAAAATATTAAATAAGTAATAGAGAACAAAAATTAATTTTAAATGTAAATTCAAGTGAAGCAAAGTGATTAATAAAAAAAGTACTCAAATTTGACAAACAGTAGAGCGTCGGGAATCCCTTGCACAAATATGGTATTTTAATTATTCTTAATTCATTGGATAACTCAATTAGGAACTCAATTCCCGTAATTCCCAATCGGAAGGTATAGATTTATAAACCAGACTTAAATCAAATGTAACCCTTTGAAAAAACATTCACCACTTTTAAAAAATGTGAATTACTACCCCATTGATAAAATCCAATGATGACAATATACTCAGGAAACGATATTGCAGCAAAAAACTAAATCAATATAGATAAATAATTGATCCAAACATAATCAAAGAACTAATCCATTTAATAGAAAAAGCATGACTGAATCCATAAACACAATAAATTTTAGGATTATTCAGAGAAGAAAACATTAACGATGAATTGAGAATGATAAAACAAAAGAGTTTTAGCAATTGAAAATCAAATACATGAATTAACAATAAATTAGAAATACCATCTAATGTGCAAGTTCATCCCTAACCCTACTTGAGAATTTAGTTACCCATAAATATAATGGACAACAAAAATTTCCAGAGAAAACTGAAGTGAACGGTGGCCATGGAAGTGATTTTCTCCTCTCTTCAGATCTGCCTCTTGTGCCTCTTCCTCCCCTCCATTTCGTGCTAATGATATGCTTATATAGGGTAAGAAAGAAACCCTAATGTCCTCTTGATTTCCGCATAAAAAAAATCGCCTAAATTTTAGGACTTATCTTGACAGCCACGTAAAGCCTTCAGGAGTTCGAATTTGGAAATCTTTATTAGAGACAAAGTTATAGCCCTTTAAGATATATTTCTAATGCATTAATAATCGTATCAATCCGATATATGAGTAAAAAGATACAGTCAAAAGACTAAAGTATGTCCAGACTGTCTCCTAGCGAATTTCGGACTTGGACTTCTTGTGGTTTCATTTTGTGATTTTTTTCGTTTTCTTTTCTTACAAATTGCTCTCAAATCTCATGAATGTCCTCCTTTGAATTTGACTGGACTTGACTTGCTCTTTTATAAACTCTAAAATTAGACATAAAAAAACTGTTTAGGAGTATCCCAACGTAAATAGAAATTCAATTTAAGAATACACATTAATTTCTCTGATTTCTATTCACATTTTAGCATTTTAGTCCAATAATAAGGTATATAGAGTGCACTTTCGCACACTTATCACACCCCCCAACTTACTCATTGCTAGTCCCTAGCAATTTTCATGTCAAAACAACAAAAGAGACCAAAGAAAATCACACATAAAGGCCATCAAGTCACACTTTCCAAATTCACAAATCAAAACAATCTAAGGAATCCAATAACCCATCAAGATCAATCCACCTATAGCAATCCACAGAGTGTGTGTGTGTTCTCCAAGCCATAACCATCGTACCACTAACCTTGACACATGCAACATCAAGAACATTTTAAACAAAAGGTTCAACTCCATAACTCACGGGTATAATAATGTTTCATGTAAGAGCTCTCTTTGTGGAGTTGACAATGGGTATATATACACTCTCATGGAAAATTAGGCAATTATGTACAAGCAACAAGTAAACATTGATCTTATGATAGGAACACTAACAAATGAGACTTCCATCAATCTTTCCAACAGCTTATTTAGGATCAGAATGGTCAACACAAAAGATTGTAATGTGGCTTGGTTTTGGGGTTATATGAAAAAAAAAAAAAAAAAGGATGAAAGGGATTCGAAGTTTAAGTACATACAAATGGAATTTTATTAAATATCTCAATAGACCACACTTCTCACTTAATATACTCTCCAACTTTTCAGATCATCAAATAATAATGCTTTTCCTTCTTCTTCCTTTTTTTTTTTTTTTAACATTTTGATGGACAAACACATGCCACTTTTGTATTCTTTCCATCTATACCAACTTCTTTTTTTTTTTTTTTTTTTTTTTGAGCTCACTCAATTGAACACTTTGCAACTTGTACTCTTCTCTTTTTTTCCGTCGTCTTCTTCTTCTCTTTTTTTAATTGAAAATGATAAAATTAAAGAAAGAAAATACAAATTCCACACCTAGTATACACTTGGAAGTAAAAAGGGTAAGAAAATCTGTGTATAGGTTATACTCCAATGTGGAGAGGCATGAATGATATGGGCATAGGAAAAGAAAAAGCTACGAGTATTTTATTGGCTCAAAGTTGGCTACTAGGGGTCTATGATGGAAAGGATAGCTTGAAAGGCTCAAACGTTAATCCTAAGTTGACCTTCATCATATCCCAAGTATATCCACTATTGTACCGCAAACCATGTAATGATATTCTCAAAAGAAGTGCCCAATTCAACATATCAATGAACGCTTATCACAATTTACTGCATTTGTATGCTCTCAATCCTCTCCAAACTCATATGAAAACTTAAGCAAAAAAGTTCTCTAGCTACATGTGTCAAACCACCATCTTACCATAAAACTTGGATAAGTGCATTAAGGATTCTGTGAATGTTTCAGTAAAAAATGATCTAGTGGGTTTGGTGAATTCACGAAGAATGAATGAGAATGAGTACACATGTGAAAATAATGCACGTGTGATGCAAATTAAAAAAAAATTGACACATGAAAATATGCCACAGAGTTCCAACAAGCATTTTAAAAACAGAATTTGCACCACCACCCCCCCAACTTAAATGAAACATTGTCCTCAATGTTTAAGAATCAAAATTGAATGGGGAGTAACTGAAAATGGTAGAATACACCTGATGAGTGACGTGATTAGCTCCCTAAACACCAAAGATGGTAATCTGAAATGACGAAATGAAACTATCCTGCAATCAAAAACAAAGAAAACAACAACAAACAAAAAGGAAAAGAAAGAAAATAAGAAAAAACAAAAACAAAACAAAGCAAAACAAAATAAATAAAGAAACACATACCTTGGTGGTGTGGTCAAGGTTGATAGACTGGATCCACAAGTGGAATGTCTTCCACTTCCGGAACTTGCCTATCAATTAATATTTTAAGGCGTTGACCATTTACTTTAAAGATCCGACCATCCTTAGGATCTTCTATTTCTACCGCCCCATTTACAAAAACATTCCTTACTAAAAAGGGGCCAGTCCACCTAGACCGAAGTTTTCCTGGGTGCTTATGGAGTCTAGAATCATATAAAAACATTCGATCATTAAGCTTAAACGTTTTTCTCAAAATATTTTTATCATGAAATGCTTTCATTTTAGCCTTATAGATTCTAGAGCTCTCATAAGCATCATTTCTCAACTCCTCTAACTTGGTCAACTGAAATTTTCTAAGCTTACCTATTTCTCCCATATCAAAATTGAAATGCTTGATGGCCCAATAAGCTCGATGCTCGAGTTCCACAGGTAAGTGGCAAGGCTTCCCAAAAACAAGCCTATAAGGTGACACACGTAAGGGAGTTTTGAAAGCTGTACGATAGGCCCAAAGCGCATCAACTAGTCTTAAAGACCAATCTTTGCGATCTGGATTGACCGTTTTTTCTAAAATTTGCTTAATTTCCCTGTTTGCAAGTTCTACCTGTCCACTTGTCTGGGGGTAGTAGGCAGTAGAGATCTTATGTACCACCCCATATTTTTTCATCAAAGCCTCAAAAGAACGGTTGCAAAAATGTGTACCCCGATCACTAATGATAGCACGTGGTGTACCAAATCGAGATAACACATTCTCTTTGAGAAATTTGATTATAGTCCTATTATCATTGCTCCTGCAAGCTGCTGCCTCTACCCATTTTGACACACAATCTACTGCCACAATAATATATTGATATCCAAAAGAAGGAGGAAATGGTCCCATAAAATCAATGCCCCAACAATCAAAAATTTCAATCACTAAAATTGGGTTTAAGGGCATCATATTACGACGGGATATAACTCCTAACTTTTGACACTTTTCACATGAGCGACAATAGATGTTTGCATCCTTAAATATGGTAGGCCAATAAAATCCACACTGTAAAATTTTTGCAGCGGTTTTCTTCATTGAAAAGTGGCCCCCACAAGATTGAGAGTGACAAAATTCCAAAATGCTAGCAATCTCTTCATCAGGGATGCAACGCCTTAAAATTTGGTCAGGGCAGTATTTGAAAAGAAAAGGATCGTCCCAATAGAAATTACGTACCTTAGTTATGAACTTCCTCTTGTCCTGAGCGCTCCAATCTACCAGTATCTCACCTGCAGCCAAATAATTCACAATATGAGCAAACCATGGTAGAGAAGTAATAGATAGTAAATGCTCATCGGGAAAATCATCCCTAATTGGCAGGTGGTCAGAGGTGTCCTCAAATGTGAGCCTCGAGAGATGGTCAGCCACTACGTTCTCCACTCCTTTCTTGTCTTTGATGGTGATGTCAAATTCCTGCAAAAGTAAAATCCCTCGTATTAATCGTGCCTTAACATCCTTCTTTGTAAGAAGCTGCTTAAAGGCTGCATGATCCGTAAAAATAATAATAGGAGAACCAATCACGTAAGCACGAAACTTATCCAAAGCAAACACTATAGCTAGCAACTCTTTTTCAGTGGTGGAGTAATTCATCTGAGCACTGTTTAGAGTTCTACTAGCATAGTAAATGACAAAAGGCTTTCCCTCCCTTCGCTGTCCAAGTACAGCATCTACAGCAAAATCACTTGCATCACACATAATCTCAAAAGGTAAAATCCAATCAGGTGGCTGCATTATGGGTGCTGAGGTAAGCTTGCCAATTAGCGTTTTAAAGGCCTCTTGACAATCTTGTGTCCACTAAAATGGGGCATCTTTAGTTAGGAGGTCACATAGTGGTCTAGATATGGTGGAAAAATTCTGTATGAACCTCTTATAAAAGCCCGCATGACCAAGAAAGGATCTCACGTCCTTTACTGTCCTAGGTGTAGGCAACTTAGAGATTAATTCAATCTTAGATTGATCTACCTCTATCCCCCTAGAAGAAATAATATGCCCTAACACAATACCTGAAGGTACCATAAAGTGGCATTTTTCCCAATTCAAAACCAATTCCTTCTCCTCACAGCGAGTCAACACCCTCTCTAAATTCAATAAGCATGCATCAAAAGTAGATCCAAAAACAGTCAAATCATCCATAAAAACTTTCATGCTATTTTCAACCATGTCACTAAAAATGCTCATCATGCAATGTTGAAAAGTAGCAGGTGCATTACACAATCCAAATGGCATTCTACGAAAAGCATAAGTACCGAAAGGACAAGTGAAAGTGGTTTTATCCTAGTCTTCTAATGCAATTTCAATTTGATAATAACCAGAATAACCATCCAAGAAACAATAGAAAGGATGACCAGTCACACGCTCAAGAATTTGATCAATAAAAGGGAGAGGAAAATGGTCTTTTCGGGTGGCAGCATTCAATTTTCTATAATCAATGCACATCCGCCACCCAATCACAAGTTTTGTAGGGACTAGCTCTCCCAAGTCATTCTTCACCACAGTAACACTTGATTTCTTAGGAACAACCTGTGTAGGACTTACCCATTTACTATCAGCAATAGGATATATGATTCCTGCATCTAATAGTTTCAACACTTCATTTTTCACCACTTCTTTCATAGTAGGATTAAGCCTACACTGGGGGTCTCTACGAGGGCTAGTTCCTTCCTCCAAATTAATTTTATGAGAATAGACCAGGGGACTAACACCTTTTATATCAGCAATGCTCCAACCTAAGGCTGACTTATGCTCACTTAGGATCCGAATTAATTTCTCACCTTGAGACTCAGACAATTCAAATGAGACAATAACAGGAAAAGTATCACTTGGACCAAGGAAAACATGCTTTAAACCCTTAGGCAGAGGTTTCAGTTCAACTTTGGGTGCTTCCACACTTGAAGGAATTTGTTTTTCCTCTCTCTCAGGCAACTCCTCAAACTTCGGTTGCCAGGCCTGAGTGCTATAATCCTGAGTTCTATCAAAGATAGCACAAATATCAACTACATCAGATAGATTACTGATAGAATCAAACTCAGAATTAACAAGAAAATACTCAAGAGGGTCAAAATCATGAGCTATAGAAACTCCCTCTTCTATGAGTGAGTCAATCATGTATGTCTGGTGGCTCTCGTCATCATCTTCTGGCTGTCTTGCAATATGGAAGATATTCACCTCGAGAGTCATGTTTCCAAAATAAAGCTTCATGAGCCCATTCCTGCAATTAATAAGAGCATTAGTAGTGGCAAGGAAATGCCTACCTAAAATCACAGGAATTTTAGAAGTAGTATCAACAACAGAGCTAGTGTCAAGGATTAGGAAATCAACAGGATAATAAAATTTATCAATTTGAATTAGAACATCCTCTACCACACCCCGGGGTACTTTGACTGAACGGTCAGCCAATTGTAATACCATAGTGGTTGGTTTGATTTCTCCCAACCCCAACTGCAAATAAATAGAATATGGCATTAGATTCATGCTAGCTCCTAAATCTAGCAAAGCTTGCCCAAACTCATGATTTCCAATGCTGCATGCAATGGTTGGGCAACCAGGATCCTTGTACTTGGGAGGAATCCGCTGCTCAATTAGAGCACTAACTTGCTCTGTCAGAAATGCTGTCTTCTTAACATGGTGCTTCCTCTTGACTGTACACAAATCTTTAAGAACTTTTGCGTAAGTAGGAACTTGTTTAATAACATGCAAAAGAGGGAGGTTAATTTTTACCTGCTTGAGATTCTCCAAGATTTCATTGTTAGGATCCAAAGTTCGCATACTAGATTTTAAAGCTTGAGGAAATGGTACCTTAACTGGACTCTTGATTACCTCGGCATCCTTGGAGAACTCGGTGCTATCATTGTTTTGTTCCTCTTCAACATCCTCTTGCTTATCAGTTGTTGGCATGTGTAAGGACTTACCACTTCTTGTCATAATGACATTGACTTCTTTTAAATTTTTTTGTGCCATATGCTGACCTTGGGGTGCGGATTGAGCTTGAGAAGGAAACTTGACATGCTCATTCACACTCAAGGAGCTCATTATCTTGGATATATGACTCTTTATCTCTTTATTTTCTTCAACAACCTGCATAATCAAAGATTTAAACTTTTGATTAGTTTTACTCTGTGCCTCAATAAAAGCATGCAAAGTGTCTTCTAAAGGGCTCCTAGAAGATGAAGATGCATCATATGGTGTAGGATATGATCTAGGGGATTGTGCAGGCGGCTGGTTTTCAGACTTCCAGCTAAAATTGGGGTGATTACGCCACCCCGATATAGGTGTCAGAGAAATGTGTAAAAGGCTTCTTGTACATACCTAAGGCATTACATTGTTCCTCATACATTCCTCTCATCTCAGCCAATGTGGGACACTCTTGGGCAAGGTGATCTACCCCACCACACACAAAACATGGTCTAAAAGACTCTGCATGATTAGCCACGTGTGTTGGTTTTAAGTCTTTATTCTTCAACACCTCTAGCTCCCTAGTAAGCATCTCAACCTTAGCCTTTAGGTTATCTTCTTCCCTGAGATGGTAAATTCCACCACCATTTAGGTTTCCTGCAGGTCATGACCTATTTGTGCTCTCAGTAGCACTAGGTCCAGTCCAAGTGTGAGCTTTTTCAGCAAGCTCATTGAGGTATTCTATGGCCTCATCAGGATCTTTCTGTAAGAACTCACCATTACACATCATCCCATAAATTGACGCTATCTAGGTGTAAGTCCCTCATAAAAGTAGCTCACTAAGCGCCAATTCTCATATCCATGGTGAGGACACATACTTAATAGCTCCTTAAATCTCTCCCAAGACTGATACAAAGTCTCACTATCCTTTTGTACAAAAGTGGAGATTTGCCTTTTTAAAGCATTGGTCTTATGTTGGGGAAAGTATTTATTAAAGAAGACCTAAGTCATCTCATTCCATGACCCAATAGATCGTGGTCTCAATGAGTATAGCCAACTCTTAGCTCTATATTTCAAAGAGAAAAGAAAGAACTTAAGTCTCACAATGTCATCAGTTGCATTTTGACTATGAAAAGTCGCAACTACTTCCTCAAACTCCCTAATGTGCACATATAGATTTTCATTTTCCAAGCCATGAAAAGTAGGGAGTAACTGTATCATCCCTGTTTTAAAATCCAATTGGCGAATATTAGCTGGAAACATGATGCATGATGGTGTGGCTGTGCGTGTAGAGTGGAGGTAATCCTGAAGGGTCCTAGTGGGTTGATCTTCGTGTTCACTCGTTTTCTCAGAATTAGAAGAATTATCAAACAAATGATCAGAAAAATTAAACTCTAACTCTAACACAGGTCTACAAGCAAACTGACCCAAGGCGTCTCTATACCTGTGCATGCAAGGTAGACAAAAAGCCAAAACTAAAAAAAACTACAAAAAGAAAAAGAAAAAAAAAAGATGCAGCAAGCTAAAATAGGGAACGAAGTTACCGCCTTTACAAACTGTTGAAAAGAAAAACTATCACACAATTCTTCTACCGTCTCCCCGGCAACGGCGCCAAAATTTGATTATGCCCAAAGAATAACGCAGTAGTTGTAGCACAGCTCTGGGGTGTCGATTCCACAGGGAGACAAATTAAAAAAATAGCAAGAGGAACAAAGAAACTAAAGAAAAAATATTAAATAAGTAATAGAGAAAAAAAATTAATTTTAAATGTAAATTCAAGTGAAGCAAAGTGATTAACACAAAAAGTACTCAAATTTGACAAACAGTAGAGCGTCGGGAATCCCTTGCACAAATCTGGTATTTTAATTATTCCTAATTCATTGAATAACTCAATTAGGAACTCAATTCCCGCAATTCCCAATCGGAAGGTATAGATTTATAAACCAGACTTAAATCAAATATAACCCTTAGAAAAAAACATTCACCACTTTTAAAAAATGTGAATTACTACCCCTATTGATAAAATCCAATGACGACAATATACTCAGGAAGCGATATTGCAGCAAAAAACTAAATCAATATAGATAAATAATTGATCCAAACATAATCAAAGAACTAATCCATTCAATAGAAAAAGTATGACTGAATCCATAAACACAATAAATTCTATGATTATTTGGAGAAGAAAACATCAACGATGAATTGAGAATGATAAAACAAAAGAGTTTTAACAATTGAAAATCAAATACATAAATTAAAAATAAATTATAAATACCATCTAATGTGCAAGTTCATCCCTAACCCTACTTGAGAATTTAGTTACCCATAAATATAATGGACAACAAAAATCTCCAGAGAAAACTGAAGCGAACGGTGGCCATGGAAGTGATTTTCTCCTCTCTTTAGATCTGCCTCTTGTGCCTCTTCCTCCCCTCCATTTCGTGCTAATGATATGCTTATATAGGGTAAGAAAGAAACCCTAATATTCTCTTGATTTCCGCATAAACAAATTGCCTAAACTTTAGGACTTATCTTGACAGTCACGTACAGCCTTTAGGATTTTGAAGTTGGAAATCTTTATTAGAGACAAAGTTATAGCCCTTTAAGATATCTTTCCAATGCATCAAGAATCGCATCAATCTGATATATAAGTAAAAAGATACAGTCAAAAGACTAAAGTATGTCCAGACTGTCTCCTAGCGAATTTCGGACTTGGACTTCTTGTGGTTTCATTTTGTGATTTTTTTCTTTTTCTTTTCTTCCAAATTGCTCTCAAACCCCATGAATGTCCTCATTTGAATTTGACTGGGCTTGACTTGCTCTTTTATAAACTCTGAAATTAGACATAAAAAAACTACTTAGAAGTATCCCAACGTAAATAGAAATTCAATTTAAGAATACACATTAATTCCTCTGATTTCTATTCACATTTTAGCATTTTAGTCCAATAATAGGGTATATAGAGTGCACTTTCGCACACTCATCAGGTGGCAAGGATGGAACGGACATGCTCTACGCATCTTAGAATTTTGGCCAAAGAGAAGGGGTGCTCACTCTGTTTCTTGTGAATATCGCCCACGTGATTGAAAGCTTCTGCGCAAGGTCAAGTGCACAAATCCATGATTCTCCTTTCCCATGTGTGCTCTGGTGGAAACGTCGAAGTTTAAGTATAATCTTTTGTGAGGTTACCTGCTACTCTCTAAGTACTATTACGTTATGTTCTGGCCACTCCAATTTTACTCACTCGATGTAGAACTCGCATCCCATTCTTTGCCTATCTAATATGGTGCTTACTTCATTCGTTAGTTACTCTTTTTTTTAATCCTTTGCCCACTCAGGATTGTGCTTGTTTGAGTATTTCCATAGACTCACTAAATAATTTTTTTTATACAATAGTACCATACTGAGAATGAGATAATATGTTATAGTATTAAAAATATATATACTAATACTCATTATATATTTATATAGACTTGAGATTCGATTTTCACAATTTTTAGTTCTTCTTATAAAGGCAAACAGAAAAATCCCAATCGAGGCTAAAGGGCTGGATGGAGAGATTTTTCTTTTAAAAGGTTTTTAGGGCAGCTCTAACTTGGAGATAACACCTAAACTCATCAAGGTCTAACAAGATCCCATTGTATTTGGACAATGCTGTCGAGCTCTATGCACATGAAATAATTTTTAATTTTTTTAATTTTTGTCATAAACAGAATAATGGTTGAAAATTATTGACCATTGAAAAACTAATGACCTAAATTACAAATATGAAAGTTGGTACCTACTTGTAACATTTTCTGTGGCGTTGGCGTAGACTTCCACGCAAAGCTGCTAGACTGGAATGGAACCTAGTATATTTTAGTTTGTGTAATGGGCTTGGACCCAGCAGCTTTAAGATGTAATGGACTTCTTTAATTTGCTTATGTTGCTCTATCTTAGTTTAAATCATGGCCCATGAGGCCTAGTAGATGGGAGGTAATCCGTAGGTAATTCTTACATAAAAGATGTAGCGATGTATTGTGCTTTTCATCCAGAAAGTAATAGAAACTTCTTCTTCTTCGTACCATTTTCTTCTTCCTTCTAAATTTCTTGGAGGTTTTCTTACTATCAAAGTGAGATATTTCATTTTATTCACTATTAATTCACTGTGTATGTTACAAAGTGGTATCAAAGAGACCACAAACAAGTAGAATACATGCATTTTTTATGGAGTCTTAGAAATTTGAAGGGATTCCAGCTTGATAGTCTTCTCTCGTTTTCTCTCTAGGAAAAGAAGGTGAAGTGGGGTCCACCAAGATTCTAACAGAATTTGTGGTGGTGGGACATGAGGGAATATAACGGTTTGCTTTTCTCGCTGCAAACTTGAGGTAAAGTGTGGTGGCCTACGGTGGTCAGCACGATGAGGATTTGATTTCGTGGGAGTTTTCAAGGGATAGTGAATCAGAGAATAAGAAACAGTTGTGGTAAGATGAATGAAATAGAGGATCGATGGAAGAAGCTAAGGTTGACGGAGGAGGAAGCTTTAAACATTGAGTTGGACGACGAAGGCCTGGAAGAAATAAAATTCAAAGAGGAGATGTGCTTGATAGGGAAGGTCTGGATTGAGAGAAAAATAAACAAGGGGGTGATTGAATCGATGATGGAAAAAATCTGGAGGATTAGTTGAAGGGCAAGATTCCATGTAGTTGGGCCAAACACCTTCGTGGTTGAATTTGGTAGTGTAACAGACAAGCAAAGAATTATGGCGGGTAGACCCTGGCTTTTCGATGATCACCTATTCTTGCTACTGGACTATGATGGGTGTGTCCCTCCACATAAGATGCAGTTTAATATTGAGAGATTCTGGATATAGATGTTTGAGTTGCCTCTCAAATGCATGAACAAATCCAAGGGGGAAATGTTGGGTGGTACGATTGGGAGAGTCATTGAGGTTGAGACAGGAGATTATAGGTGTGGATGGGGGCTCTATCTAAGGGTACTAATAGAGATAGACATTCAGAAACCACTAGCTAGAGGGAGGACCATAAACTTGAAGGGGAGGAGTCATTGGATCCCTTTGAGGTATGACAAACTACCTCACTTTTGTTTTAAATATGGATGCATTATGCATGATGAGGTAGGGTGTAAGGGGGAGAAGGAAGGAGAGGCTCAGTTTGTGGTGTGGTTAAGAGCTGGGAACAGTTCAAAATACAGTGTGGATGGAGGTATAAGGAGAAAACAATGAATGCTTCTTTAGAAGGAGTTTGTAGTGAGGGAGGGAGTGATAATACAGAAAGGGGGAATGGGACAGAAAAAGAAAAGGATAGGGGAGTGGAATCTGAAGTGGAGTGTGTTTCTGTCACTCAAGAGATTGCATTGTCAAACATGAAAGTAAGTGAAAAAAAGGGAGAGCTAGTAGATGAGAGGGAAAGCAGGTCGAGAGAGAAAGTTGAGTATGGAGAAGTTGAGGGATGTAAGGGTATAGGGGTTAAGAAGGGGACCCAAAAACAAAGTATAGAGGAGTCTGGTGGGGTGGATGTGAGTAGTGACATGGCTGAAGTGGCTACAAGAAGCAAGGGGAGGGGGATTTGGAAAGGAAGAGCAAGAGAGTTTGGGAAGAGAGGTGAGGGCTCTACAGCATCCTTTTCACCCTCAAAAAGAATGTTGAGATTAGGGGTAGATAAGGAGGAGGATGAGAGAGTAGAGAAAAAATCTAAATGGATGGTTGGTGGTGAAACTGAAATGAAGGGAGGTAGTTTAATTGAATTGGTGGAGGCTGTGATGCAGCCCCACCTATCCCCATGACAAAAGCTGAAAGTCTAAGAAGGAGGTTAAAATTTGAGGGATGCATGGTAGTTGAATCAGTAGGGTTGAAGGGGGGGTTTGATGATGATGTGGGACCACATGGTAGAAGTAGAGGTGGAGAATTTTTTTGTTTGGCATATAAGTGTTTGGATCAAAGAACCAGATTGTGCAGAGAAATGGTTGTTAATAGGCTTCTATGGACAGCCTGATTCTAGTTTAAGAGAAGCAACATGGAGCCTTTTAAGCTCATTAAAACCACAGAGTGATAAAGGCTGGTGTGTGCTAGGTGACTTTAATGAAATCCTAGCTCATGATGAGAAGTATGGGGGAAAACAAAGACCAGAAAGACAGATGGTCAGATTTAGAGAGGTGCTAGAGAAAGGGGGTTTGTTTGACCTAGGTTGGAGGGGATAAATTCACCTAGAGCAACAAGCATGAAGATGAGACTTTTACTAAAGAAAGGTTAGATAGGGCTGTTGCCAACTCAAAATGGATGGACAACCATACAGAAGGATGGGTGGAGGTGTTAGTGGCCAGGTGCTCAGATCATAGGCCTATCTTGCTGAGTAAGAGTCTGAGAACAGGCTTGGGAGGTAGATATAAGAAGCTGTTTAGATTTGAAGCCAGTTGGGAACTTGATGGTAATTGTGAAGAAATTGTTAAAATAGTTTGGAAAGAGGGTAACAAAGATGGGATACCTACCAAGAAAATCTTACATAAGCTGGCTAAGACAGAAGGAGCCCTTTCGAGGTGGAGTAAGCAAATGGTTATTGATCACAAAAAGTTGTTAACAGAAAAGACTGATTAATTGAGAAAGTTACAAGAACAAGAAGGAAGACACAACACGGCAGCTATAAAAGACCTTCCAAAGGAATTAGGGGTCATGATGGCAAAGGAGAACTTGAAGTGGAGGCAAAGAGCAAAGGTGAATTGTTATCAACTTGGAGATAAAAACACCAAGTCTTTTCACTGCTGTGCAAACTAGAGAAGGAAGGTCAACAGGATTCAAGAAATAATTGATGACATGCATAGAAGACATACTAGTCAAGAAAAATTGGCAGGGACTTTCAAGGCATATTTTGAGAGGATGTTTGCTTCCTCAAAACCTGGTAGTGAGGATATTGAAAACTGTTTAAGGAATCTGAACCCTTCTGTTACTAGCAAAATGAATGAACATTTATCTAAAGCCTTCACTAGAGATGAAGTTGAGGTAGCCATTAAACATATGGCACCTTACAAATCACTTGGGCCCGATGGTTTTGGAGCCTGCTTCTACCATAAATATTGGCACCTTGTAGGAGAAGAAGTCAGCAACTCAGTTTTGGCCTGTTGAATAGTAACTCTTTATCCTCTATTGCAAATTATACTTACATTACCCTTATTCCCAAGAAAAAAGAGCCCAAAATGGCTAGTGACTACAGACCTATTAGTCTGTGTAATGTGGCCTACAAAATAATGGCAAAAGTAATGGCAAATCGATTAAAAAGAGTGCTAAATGATATCATCTCCCTTAATCAAAGTGTTTCATACCTACAAGATTAATCACTGATAACATTCTAGTAGCTTTTGAGGTGTTGCATACTATGAAAGTGAGGAAGAAGGGGAAAGAATGGCATATGGCTATCAAGCTTGACATGTCAAAAGCCTATGATAGGATTGAGTGGCCTTATTTGAAAGCTGTCATGGAGAAAATGAGGTTCTGTGCTTATTGGATCGAGTTGGTTATGAAATGTGTGTCTTCAATTTCATACTCAGTCTTGTTAATGGGAAGCCAGGAGAAACGATCATGCCATCGAGAGAGTTGAGGCAAGGGGATCCTCTATCCCCTTACCTGTTTATTTTGTGCTGAGAGGCTTAGTTCCTTGCTAAACTCCTCAAACCAGATAAGGGAGACTAAAGGTGTAACTGTTTCCAGGGGAGGGACTAGAGTTAACCATCTACTCTTTGCAGATGATTGTATTTTATTTGGGAGGGCCAAGTTTGAGGAATGGGAGAAGATCAAGGGTATACTCTGGCAGTATGAGAAAGCTTCATGCCAGTTTATGAACAAAGACAAGACTGCAGTTTTCTTTAGCTCTAACTCTAAGGAGGAAGAGAAAAGGAAAATCATGCAAAATGGTGGAGCTGTCATGAGAGGTTCCTATGAGTCTTATTTGGGCTTACCTCCAGTTGTGGGAAGTTCTAAGTACAATGCTTTCAAGTGCATCAAAGAAAAAGTATGGAAGAAGATAAATAATTGGAAGAACTCCTTCCTGTCTGTAGCAAGGAAAGAAGTGTTGATCAAAGTAGTCCTTCAGGCCATGCCCACGTATACTATGAGTGTTTTCCAACTCCCAAAATAGTTATGCAAGGATCTCAATGTCATGTTGGGTAAGTTTTGGTGGGGCAATCACCAAACAGGGAAAGGCATGCAATGGTGTAGCTGGGAAAGAATGGGAAGACAGAAGGGGTTAGGGGGGCTGGGTTATAAGGATTTAGAGAGCTTTACTCTGGCTCTCCTGGCTAAACAAAGTTGGAGATTACTTCAAAATGACAAAAGTATGGCTGCTAAGATAATGAAAGAAAAATACTTCAAGGAAAAGTCTCTTTTGATAGCAAAGTTGGGACATAGACCTTCTTATATATGGAGGAGTATGTGGAATGCTATGAAGTTACTAAAAAAGGGCCTGAGATGGAAGGTGGGGAATGGGAAGAAGATCAAGATATGGGGGTATAGATGGCTTGCCTTACCTTCATCTGGTATGGTGCAGTCACCAGTTAAAATACTAGATAGAGAAGCTTCTGTGTGTGAACTGATGAATGAGCAAGGGAATTGGAATGAACCTTTAATCAAGAACATTTTCAATGAGATGGAAGCAGACCATATATGCAGTTTGCCTCTGAGCAAGATGGGGGTGGAGGACAGAATGATTTGGGGACCCTCTAACAAAGGACTATTTTCTGTTAAAAGTGCTTATCATCTGGATAAGGAAAGAAAGCAGGCCATCTGTGGTGATTATTCAAAGCAAGATGAGAGGAGAAGGAGCTGGGATAGTTTATGGAAGTTAAATGTTCCAGAGAAAATTAAAATTTTCTTTTGGAAAGCTGCAAATGAACTATTGGCTACCAAAAGGAATCTATTTGCAAGAAAGATTACCAGCAATCCCTTATGCCATATCTGTAGAAGGGAGGATGAGACAATGATGCATGTTATTTGGCAATGCCCAGCAGCATGTGATGTATGGTCAGAATATTTGAAGAAGATGCAAAAAATGAAGTCAAATGAAGTTGATTATTGGTTCTGTGGGGCAAATTAAGGTAGTCACTTAATGAGAATGAACTAGAAGTCACAGCAGCAGTTATGAGAGGGTTATGGTTGAGGAGGAATTAAAGCATTTTTTAGGATAAATTTAAAGCTCCAAGTCAGGTTTTAAAAGCAGCAAAGAATGATATATCCGAGTTTCAGCAAGCACAATAGTTGATCAAAGCTAAGAACAGCAGAAATAAGGAGGTTAGCAGAAGAATCCAAGGGTGGATAAAACCAAGCTCAGGTTATGTTAAAGTTAACTGGGATGCAGCAGTTAGAAAGATGGAAAAGAAGGTGGGTATGGGGGTGGTTATGAGAGATGAGGATGGAGACTTCTTAGTGGCAGTAGAAGAGCAAAGCTTCACATTGATCTACCTGTGGTAGCAGAGGCACATGCTCTGTGGAGGGCTATGGAAGTGTGCAGAGAGCTTCGATTGGTTAAGGTGCAGTTTGAAGGGGATGCTCAAGCAGTGGTTAATGCAGTTAACTCAATTACAGACCTATCCTTCCATGGTAGTTTAATTGAGGATATAAAAATTTTGCTAAAGCAAAGGAGTGGGTGGTCAGTACAATATACACACAGATCCAATAATGAAGTTGCCCATTTATTAGCTAAGGAAAATCTATCTTTACAGACTAGTTTGGTATGGATCAATAACATACCTGATTGCATTAAGAAAATTGTTGATAGTGAGAGTTCATGTAATGAGTTTTCCTTTCAAAAAAAAAAGTGGTATCAGAGAGACACGAATCGCTGTGCTATAAATCATGGAAGAAATTATTGCGACTCTACTTAGAATCAGGGATACGGTAGAACAATCACTACCAACTTAAGATCGAATCTTGCAGAAAATAAGAAAATTTAGTAGATGTTTGAATGAAAACTCGAACTATCTGAAGCACCAAAGCTATGAAACACAGGAAGAAGAATGTGCAATAAATCCCTTTAGCAATGGAAATTATTTTCTCAATTCTCAAATTTTCCTCTTCGACTTTTGCTCTCTTCTTTTCCTTCTAGAAATTATTTTCTCTCTCCTTCCTTATGGTTTGTTGTCGCTAGCACAAAGTATACACTGACTGTAAAAGGAGAAAGGCCTAGCCATCTAATGGAAGTTTGACCCTCGTAGGATCAATTTTATGTTTCTCAACTCCTCACCTTCACCATAAAAAAACCAACCATACTATATTCTAACTTGTAGTTCTCTCTCATTCTCATTTCTCTATGTCTCTTTGGAGATCAGTAAATCAATCAATCTCATTTCCAAAGTTTCAAACAAAGTTTTCTAGCATTTCGCGTTAGTTAGGAAACCAACCTACTGAAAATAAGGAAATGGATCTTAGAATCATGGGTGTGGATTCTCCATTGTTCTTCACTCTACAGCAAATGATGGACATGACCAAGGACACCAAACTCGGTGCCATTCATGCCAAGTGGGTTATCGTGGTTATCTAACTTTCTGGTTGGATTAGGAGAGAGAGAGAGAGAGAGAGAGAGAGAGAGAGAGAGAGACCTGGTGGGATTTTCGACGCCTTTCTTCGTTCGTTTCAGCACTAACAAGGTGGCTGAGACACTACAAATCACCATTGCTAGGCTTCGGTTGGATTTATAGGTGCTTCTGCTTTCATTCTTGTTGTCCTATGGTTTATTCCTTTGACTTGTGTCTTGTAGTTTGGGTGTTGGTGTATATGAGAACCTTTGAGTGTGTGTTGTTCTGTTGGTGAATCTATGATAAAGCAAGGGAGTGCCCATCTAATTGAATGAACTTGCTATTGAGATGGCTCAAGAATCTGCAAGAACAAAAATCACAGTGGAAGGACATGTGGGTGAAAAGATGGGCAGATCTGAAAATATCAAAGGCAAGGTCCTTCTTGGAAATGAATTGATTGCCATTTGTTCTCTGGATCTTGATTAAGCAAAGGTTAAACAGTTCAACTGCTCAAGGGTGCCATTGAGTATAATTACAAGCTTAAACTCCTTGTGGATGATCCCTTAGAGCAATAGCATTGGTTTTTGTGTACGCATCTTTAAAATTATATTTTTTAAAGATTAATTTTACATATCTAGAAAAACTCTCACATTGAATTATGCATCTTTGAACCAAATAATAATAAAATATTTTTATTTTTTATTTTTTCTTAAAATTATTATTTTTTATATATTTTACAATTAGTACCATGTGTTCAAAAATATCAATTTCATATATCTAAAATTACTAATTTCATATATCAAAATGATCAATTTTATCAATAAATATTAATATGTACTAAAAAACACTTTGTATCATCAACTTAATACAAATTTCATATATCAAAATCATCGTAATACAAATTCCACAAAGTTCATTTTAATGGGTGGGAGAGAGAAAAAACATTAAAAATAATATTTGGAGAGTGAAAAGTAATTCTTCAAACTAAAGATAAATCACTATTCATAGCTATGTAAAAATTTAGAGATGTATAAATTAATATAGATGAATTTAAAGATATATTATTTAAATTTAAAGATGAAAATAAAGATGAATAAGTTAATACTAATGCTCTTATGAAGCTTTTGTTGGTGCATTGCATCATGATAAGAATATTGAGAAGCTGTTTGAAGAAAGGTGTGAGAGAAGGTTGACACCTAATCAAGTCACGTTCTCAATGTTACTTGGATTATGGAAGATAATCATGACTAGAGCAGCTAATCTTGTGGTTGATAGACTTGGGAGGAGTCAAATCATGTAGCGTGTGTATTTTACTTTTTCAGTTGTGGCTATTGTTCCGCATGGGATTGTGCAACTTAGCTCTTTGAATAAAGTCACGGAAGATGTGAAGCTTGTGAATCATATTATAGATGCTTTATTGGGTCTTCAAGGTTCCTCTGTAATGCATGTGGCTAGTCGACTAGTCCAATACTTAGTATGAAGAATTCACTACATCTACATAATATGCCCACAAATAGTTTAGCTTTAGAGGTGATTCTTGACTATTTACACAATTTTGATAAAGTCATGGACAATGAAAGGACAGATTGATTTGCGGCTGCCCAAGTTTCCATATTTTGGAAAAGGTGGAGGAGGTTCTTATACATTTCCACTGCATGCTTTTTATCTTAAAAAGACGATTGAAGTGGTCAATGACTCATGGGCGGACTCTGTGGTTTATCTAGCCTTGATTACAATTTTTGCCATTATTCTAATTTTTACCACTGCAGTCTGCATATTGGTTAGTTTTAGTATTGTTGCAATATATGGTATAGCAGAGGCTGCCCATGCTGGGCTTCGTTGCCACTGGGCGAGGACTCAACATTTAGAGCTCGTTGATGGAGTTCTCCACAATACACTTTGGGGCATGTGTGCTGATGAGATCAAGGAATCTCACCCACACCTTGTGGACAAGGTACCCTGAGGGGGGAGGATTTGTAATAGTTGTCGTGGCTTTGGGCACATTGTCTACGGCTTGGGCTTCCACGCAGGGCTGCTAGACTGGAATATAACCTAGTATATTTTTAGTTTCTATAATGGGTTTGGGCCCCAGTAGCTTTAAGATGTAATGGATCTCTTTAATTTGCTTATATTGCTTTATGTTAGTTTAAATCATGGCCCATGAGGCCTAGTAGATGAGAGGCATTCCGTAGGTAATTCTTACATAAAAGTTAATAGTGATGTATTGTGCTTTTCATCCAGAAAGTAATAGAAGTTTCTGAATTTCTTGGAGATTTTCTCACACTCAAAATAAGATATTTCATATTATTTACTATAATCCATCATGTGTGTTACACCATAGTGGTATCTCTACAAATACCTATTTTATTAATATTAGTATTTGTTTTTTGTTTTTTTTTTTTTGGTAACATACAGTTTTACTATTGTATGATACAATAATAAAGCATACAATACAGAGGCAGATTTCTTTTATTTTCCATCCTCGTTTCTAATATATCCATGTAAAAGAAAAATTATACATCTAACAAATTTAAGAATAGCCAGCCTCGATCTGCTGCATGCAAAGAAGTCTGGTCTCGAGAGTTCCCCATCTCCTTCAAAGCTTTCAAGGGCACGGACGTGTCGTTTTTAAAGATGTTCCTAAAAGAGTGAACTTAAGAGACTCCGCACTCCTCTATAGCATCGATATCTCCTGGTGCGTCCGAAAAGGAAAGCTGCTTCTGCATCCACATCTGTCTATGAAACCTCTTTATGAAGATGTCTGCAGCGTGATCTATATCGTGTTCCAGTTCCAGGCTGAGTTCTTTCCCAGACTCTTCCTTTGAATTCTTCACGAAGTCTATTATGGAAACCACCGGATCTTGATCATCAAAATCCAGATACTTTTCTTCATCATTTTCATCTGCTTCGTCCAAGTAGCCGTAATATTTCTCCTCAAGCAACTCTGTATGAGTTGGGTCGGGGAGAGACTCGATGGCCATGGCGTTAATGGTATCTTTGTAGGGAACAATGGGGTGGGCTTGGTCTGGAACATAGACGTCGTCTTCATCGTGGGAATGTTTGTCGTGATGACCAAGCAAAGCACGGAGCTTCAGAGAGATGGAGCTCTTTCTTTGCTGAATACTGTGGGAGAGAGAATTGACCATGAGGAACTTCTTCTTGTGAAGCAACGAGAATATAATCAGGCGAGAATTGATGACCTTTGTTTTTCTCTTGAGATCCAGGCCTTTAGCCTTGGCCATTGAGCTCAACGTAGCTATTATCTGCTTGAATATCCTGGATGCTTTGGTCTTCATCTTTGGCTAATTATCGAAAAGTTAAATATAATTCCGAGACAAACGAAGAAAGAAATAAGTGAAAGATGTGAATTTGGCATGAAGGACTGCAAGGTGGGTGCAGATGCTTATATAGAGCTAGGGAGGGATGAGTCTTTGCTGTATTATCTGTCATTTTCCTGTAAAGTAAACACCGCGCGCTCGTCTTTTCAGTATATTAAGGAAAAGTAAGGGGGAAGGAAAAAAGAAAAAGGACCTGTGGAAGCAAATCTGCAAAAAAGCAGATGAAGTGAGAGACAGGTGGACCTACTCCATTGGTTTAATCAGGGTGAGAGAGTTTTTGAATCTACAACAATGGCGGGTGGTGCGGTATAAAGAGAATGGGGAGATTCGCTCCGCATTATTTTTCCTTTCGGGGGGTCTTCTTTTTAGGTGCATTTCCATCGGGGGTCACAAATCCCAGAAAAGGTAGGCCCTCCAGGCTTTCCTTAGACATGACGATAGCTCTGGGTGTTACTGATCGTTTGAGGCCAATTAACTCTGGATTCATGGAATACTTACTCACTAAACAAAAGTAAAATAAGAAAAAAACAAATATATCTCTTTGAATTTGTATTAATTAGAACTTTTAACAATGAGAAAGAGAGATATATAAAAGAGAAATAAGAAAGGTTATAAGAGAGTTTTACACCTCGTATTTCCATCTAATTAATAAATGATTTGACATTTTTATCCTTCAATTAAAATAGAATGATAAAAATGATAAATTATATATTGATTAATGAAATGTATAGTATAAAATTTTCATGTAAAATTTCTCATATAAAATATGTCATCTTCAATATATGTGTTTATCTATTTTTCAATCTAAGCTATAAGATCTGGATAGAAGATTTAGGAAAACGACAAGAAGAAAAAGAAAACTTTGCATCTTATAAACAGTTTAAGATCTTAGTATATAGACAGACGCATAAGTGAATTGCATTAAGAAAGACTCTAATCATGATTTTTTTTTAATCATATTCTATCAATATCTCTGGATGTGTCATTAATGATTGACAATATATATATATATATATATATATATATAATAAGAGAAATGATTTAAACAGATATTTATAGAAAAGTAGACCACATATTGAAAAATTATAAAAAAAATTAATCTTTGTCAATGACTCGCTTTTTGTAAAATAGTTTGCATAGAATTTATGTATTTAAAACTTTTAATTAGTATTATTTAAAATAAAACGTATAATTTTCAATTATTTAACATAAAATTAATATGAGATTCATGTGTAAGGATAAGAGTAAAATAAATAATGAGCATTACTTTTTAATATTAATAAACATCAATTATTGTTTAAAAACTTTGGTTGATTTTAACATGTCTACTTTCCACTTAGGTGGCCATAGCCGCCGTAGGGAACTTTCGCTAACTCTTCCTTGTATATTTTAGGACGGTGTTATAAGTATCGTTGGTGGATTCTCTCATCGTTAGGTGAAATTTTTTTTTTTTGTTTTTTTAATAATTTTAAATATTTTAAAAAAATATAAAAATGTTATAATAATATTAAAAAAATTTCTTAATTATTAAGAAAAAAATTTTAAAAAAAATCAGCGATGACCTTAGTGTTTTACTATATTTTAAGTGTATTTATTTTGCCTCCATATGCATTTTTTTAATATTAAAAAAAAAGGTTTACAACATCATTAAAAAAACATTTCTTTAATCATGAAATAAAAAATAATAATAAACCAAAAAAAAATCCCGAAAGGAGCCCGAACGGATAGCATTTTCCTTTCACTAAAGTTTGAAATTTGGATAATTTTAAAAATGTTAAGAGATATTTTTCTCTTTGTACGACGAGATGCTTATTCTCGGACCAAAAAGAACCAACCAAATACTTTTGAGTTGAGAAATACTGCTTGCCGCTCGGGTAATATTGTTAAGTGTACCGCTCGAAAAATAGATTTTTTTTTTTAATTTATTCATTAAATAAGTGATTTAAGTGTATTTATATCTATTTTTTACTTAATGATTAAAAAATTATAAAAAAAAAACAAACACAGAGCAGCATGCCCGGCGGTAAAGGTGCGGCGGCAGAGTAGCCCCACCCTTTAGAGTTTGCTTCGTTGCATCCGTCTCCGTAGGCACCGTGCATGGTTGTCCGTACAATAGTTTTGTAATATATTATTATATCAGTGTACAGAATGGGAATTTCATCTTGCTTAATGGAGTTGCATACTCGTGTTCAACGTTCGATGTCCCTATCAGACCATCTAGAACGGCTAAAGCAAGCTCTTTCTTTGGGTGCAGGTACTGCCGTCCCCACCAGTGCAATCAATCTTTATTTTTAATATATTTTTAACAGTTTATATATATTTTAAGAAAATAATACTACGTAAAAAATTTTAAAATATATAAATTTCTTACAAGTTTTTTTTTATAGAATAATCGGATCCCCATATTAAAGAATAGTTCATTTTATAATTTTTTTAAGTGTTATTAACTGTTTTATAAAGATTTATGCATAATTTATCTATCTAAAATTTATATAAATCATTTTTTAAAAAAATACAAATTACTAGCTGTGATTTTTTTAAAAAGTTTAAAATTAAAATAAAAAAAAACAGTCAAACTTAGAGAGCAAATCCAAGAAAAAACTGAAAAATTAAGCTATATTTGGTTGTTAAATTAAATTCAACTCATTTGAACTCATTTCAAACTAATCATTGACGGGACTAACTACTTTTTCAATTTCTCATAAAAAAATTAAACTCGTCTCAACCTACTTCATACGTTTCAATTTAAAAAGTTAAACTCATCTCAACCTACAAAAGTTAAAATATATCTTTATGAAACTTATAAAATATTACTATTCACAATTCAATTCATCTCAACATCCAAATACAGCCTATCAATGGTTTTAGAATTCAACTACTGAATTCATCATATATAATTATGATCCTTGTAGGGAAAAGAGATTTATAATAAAAAAATAATTTTATTTGAAAGAATTTATACTATCTACGCATTATAATTTAATTTAGAATATAAAATTTAAAATTTAAATACTACAAATCAAATTATATTATATGGATAATGCATATAGTGTAAAACGTAATCTAATCGTAAATTCGGATAACACCTGGATTTAATATAAGATATTCAATTAAAAGTAATATAAATATTATTTTAAAATTATTTTTATCCAAACGATCTTAATAGGTTCAAATACTAATTTAGATTTATTTTATAAGAAATCAAGAAAACGGCTCAGGAATCCATCTTTCTGAATCTCATTTTTCTGAAATGTCTTCATGTGATGAAATTAGTCATGATAATTCTATCCAAACAATTCTATAATTTATCATCACTACCCCTCTTACTAATAGGGATATTGCATATTATCTCATCTTCATCTTCATTAAATATTTCTTTAACACCATCCTCCTTCCAGCTTTTTGATTTCTTATTGGTTACTTCACAAACAAAAGACATTGTCCAGAATTTCAACTTGTGATTGGACACTAAAGGAGGTTGGTTTAGGAAGCCACTTATCTCCACATAATGCTCTTTTCATTGCCTACTCTCCATCTAGAGCCGTGTGTCACTAGATCAATTGTAGTTCTCAAGCTTCTCCAAATATGAGATGGTGCCCAACCTAGTTTAGCTTCCACATTATTTGGTCTGCTTTAATAAATTTTTCCTTGAAAATAGAGGCCACTAAAGACTATGGAGAATGTAAGTTTCTCCAACATTGCTTAGCCAACATTACTTGATTAAAATCCTCTATATCTCTAAATTGCATACCACCTCTTGCTTTTGAATCTTCCATTTTACTCCAACTTCTCCAGTGAATTTCTTTTCTTATTGCTGGTGGCCCCACAAGGATTTAGATGGCATCAATGATATTTCTTTGTACAAGCCTTTAGGCAATTGAAATACACTCCTTGTATAAGTAAGAATGGCTTGATGCACAGCTTTAATTAGAATTTCTCTCCCAACTTGTAATAGGAAAGTATTTTTCCAGTTGTTTCTATTCCATATTTTTTCCTTTATACATCTAAAAGTTTTGTAATTTGATTTCCCTACTAGTGAACCCAAAACCCAAATACTTCTCATAGCTTTTACGGATCACCCAACTAGCTACTTGAATAATCACATTTTTATCACAAGTCTTGTTTGAACTTAACAGAATAGAATATTTTTGTTTATTTAAGGCCTGACTAGATGCCTTTTTCATAGATAGATAGAATCCCCTATAACTTGGACCAATCAGCCATCTTTGCTCTACTGAAAAGCACAAATTATTTATAAATAAGAGATGATTCATCCTTGCCCCACCTCTGGTTACAGAGACACATCTTATTTATTTTCTTGATTTAGCTAAGTTGATTATAGCACTTAATCCATTAGTGTAACAGCCTGTTAGAAATTCAATTGTAAAATTTCTATTAGCTTTAGAAACCTTGTGAAAACTCCATAAGTTTTCACGAATCCATTAATCGTATAAGTTTTAGTCTAACTACATAGTTAGTGTTATTATTTACTATAGTATCAGAAGTGTGCTTTTGATTATTAGAAATAGTTAGAAGTGTCAAAATGTATTATGGTTTGTGCCATTAGACTCGGAAGGTCATTTAAGGTCTTATGGCGCAATAACACTTTTTTATATTTTCGGACGAAATGTCAGTTCAAAATTGTGGATATTATTGGATAAAAATATCTTAAGTTAATTTTGTGGATATTATTAGATAAAAATATCTTAAGCTAATTTCGTAGATATTATTGGGTAAAAAATATCTTGAAATGATTTTTGTAGATATTATCGAGTAAGAGAGTCCTACACTTAACTCTCACTCTAGGTAAGAGAGACCTACACTCAACTCTCACTCCAGCCTCATCTCTTCCATATCTCGTCCATAAGTATCTCCAGCCACCCCCCATAAAATTATCTTCATTTACACTTTCCATTAAAAGAATACCAAACATCTCTCTCGGACAGCTTTTAGGAGTTCTTTTACACACTCATTTTGAAGCTTTTGTAAGTGTTTTATCATAAAGTCTCCTTCATATAAGTTGTTCCTTTTTTAGTCTAATTTACGTGGATATCTTATTTGTCACATTTGAAGATCATTTGGTCAGTCAAATATTGTGTAAACTATAGAAAAGTCATTCTGGGAGATAAACTGGAGAATATGTTATAATTTGGAGTTTTTGACCAAGCTAATGGATAGATATTGGTCCGAAATTTTTATGGAGTATTGTTAACATGTATATATGATTATTGGTTGAGTATTTTTGCATGATTAAAGGTTTTGATAAAAGATTTTCTTAGATTTAGAAACTTAGAAACTGGAAGAGGAAAAACAGTTTCCGTTTTGAGAAAGTTTAACTCTTTGATGGTCTAAACCTATTCCAATGACTTTGATAATTTTATTGGAGGATCCTAAGCATCTTATATATATGTTATATTATTATTTTGAAGATATTTGATGTTAGTTTCAAAGATATGAAATTTTATACAAAGAGATATTCGGATAGGCCAAAGGATAGATGTTATTGGCTCAATTTATGTTTTGGTTAATGTTTAGCCATGTGATCTTGAATTAGAAACTTATATATGCTTTAGGATATCTTTTTAAACCATGTGACGATTTGATTTGAAGATCACATCTTTATAAGTCATAGATCAAAAGGTTAATCAAAACAAGTTAGAAACAAAAATCAATAGAAATAGTATATGGAAATTTCGGCCCTATGGAGTTTTAATAGTTGTGATTAGTTTTAAATTTTTCTAAATTGATATTTGAGTTCAGGATAAAATTTAAATGAGGCATGTAAATTTTTGTGACTTTTGGAGTTAGTATGCAAAATCCTTAAGTTATGGGTAAAACAGTCATTTTCCTACATGTAGAGAGTAAAATGAAAATTTTACTCTTTAAGTTAGTATTTTATATATTTCAAATTATTAGTAATTTAGTGCTAACTTTTAGAATCACTAATTATAGTTCCTCGTGATCGCACTTGAAGTTTTATACGAAATGCGAAAATCGAGATAAATTAGCTTTTAACTTACTAGCAGTCTACTGTATATGTGTGCTAAGTAAAAGAACTACAGTGTATGTATGTGTTTTATCATATATGTCATGCCATGCCAAGTCATCACGTAATTGTCTGTTATACAGAATTTATTCTGTAATCAATTTTTTATCTGTTACATAATATATTTTGTCATGTATTACTGTACATTACAAGTACATCATGCTAAGTATGCCATCTATTACATGTATGTCAAGTCATGTAATATTCACTATTACTAGTATATCATGTTAAATATGTTGTCTATTATATATTATGCCATGTTACGAAATATTTTTATCTCAAGTTAGTCATGTATTTCAAGTTATGTTCAAGTCACGTTATGTTATGTCAGGGCTTCAGTCCTTTCGTATTCCAGTCATGTTTCATCTTGAGTTACATTCAATTTCGTGGAGTCCACAATAACTGTGACACACGAAGTATGGGGTCACAGCAATTGTGACGCATACACTACGTGAGACACAACAATTGTGACAGGTAGAATACATGGGGCCACAACAACTGTGGAATATGTATTTAACTGCATTGTGATGCGTAGAATACATGGGGCCATAACAACTGTAGAGTATGTATTTAACTGTATTGTGATGTGTAGAATACATGAGGCCACAACAACTGTGGAGTATGTATTTATACGTAGAATACATGGAGCCACAATAACTGTGAAGTATGTATTTAACTGCATTGTGATGTGTAGAATATATGGGGCCACAACAACTATGGAGTATATATTTATACGTAGAATACATGGGGCCACAACAACTGTGGAGTATGTATTTGTCATATTAAGTTAAGTTTCAGAACAAGTTCATGATAAGTCAAGTTTCAGATCAAGTTCATGTCAAGTCAAGTTCAGTTTACGTTTCAATTTAAGTTATGTCAATTATGCTATATACATGAAGCCACAACAACTGTGGAGTATGTATTTTTCATATTAAGTCAAGTTTTAGAACAAGTTCATGTTAAGACAAGTTTCAGATCAAGTTCATGTCAAATCAAGTTCAGTTCACATTTCAATTTAAGTTATGTCAATTATGCTATGTTGTATGTCAAGTTATGCTTTAATTACTTATGAATTTGATTATACACTCATGTTTTTACTGTCATCCATGCATCATTAGCTTGTATGGAAGTTGTTGTTAACATACTGAGATTTGTAATCAAATCTCACTATGGTAGTCCTAACTACCATTCCTCCCGAATGGTAGATCTTGTTACAGGACCTGAAGGAGAATCAAGAGCTGACCAACTAGACACAGTTGACTGAGCGATGATGCGACGTCAATGTTAATATAGTAGTTAACGTAAATTACTACTTGTACGATTGAGTTGCATCTCCAGTACTTTTTAGATCATAAGCATTTTGGACTAGTGTTATGATCTTAGTTGTTCAATGGGTCTTTATATATGAAGTATGTTTTAAGCATTTGGGATATTTTCAATTTGGTGCATAGTATTGCTAAAGAAAAATTTATCCGCTGCGAATATTGCATAATGTTAGATGCATGTTAGGAACATTGCATCTTATATATCATGAACGGGGGCAGGTAACCTTGTGTTGCATGTCTCGACGCTTCAAATGTCCGTCCAATCCCAAACGAAAATTTGGAGGTGTCACAATTAGCACACATTATAAACAAATAAGGAGATATACGATCTCCTTGTCTAAGACCTATTGATGGCACAATTGTTTCTCTTGGCCTTCCATTAAGAAGAACTGAATAAGTAACCAAGGTAACACAAGTTATCATCAATCCCACTTTTCATTAAAGCCAAGCTTCCTCATCACTGCTTCTAGATAAGTCCACACAGCTCAATCATAAGCTTTGAACATGTCTAACTTTATTAACATGCTTCCAACTTTCCCACATCCTCCAACTTTATTAAGATGGAGCACCTCATAAGCTATTTTGATATTATCAATAATCCATCTACCAAGTATAAATGCACTCTGATTACTAGATATTACATGAGGTAAAATATCGTTCAATCTGTTGGCTAGTACTTTGGAGACAATTTTGTACAATACATTGCAATGACTTATCAATACAAGCTCTTTCAAACAAGGACTCGACTTGTGGAACCTCACTCCTTTCAACGTCATGAGCCGCATTAACTATCTCCCCAGCGTCAGCCTAAAGATTAGCACCCACCTCAACTTCCCCTTCTACGCCTTGACCTCAGTCTTCTGCGGGACTGTAGCAGAATCCGTGATGGTTGCAGTGGAGGGAAACAAGATCTTGGCCTTAGGAGAGGCCACCGAAGCCTCGTTGACCTCCGCTACTATCTCCAAGACCTTGACCTCGAGCAAAATCACCATGACTTCTGGGAATCCCTTTGAGTGGCATAAGGTGTGTTATTGGGCGCCATAATCGGACAGAGAATAAAGACAAATATGAAACAATAATAAGAGGGGAGAGAAGCAAGAAGACGGGATTCAAGGGAGTGAGAAGAAACCAAAGACAGATGGACTCAAAATAAAAAAGAGACTGGAATTAGATAGACGCTCGTGACCTTTGAAGTTCCCCAGATAGGGAGAAAGCACACTCCACAAATGGGAGAGTGGACGAACACAAATCCAGTGAGGCACGGAGCATGAAACGACGTGGGAGAGAAACTATTAAACAATACCCAAGGAGGAGAAGCTAAACGGGTGCATTCTAGATCAACATGACCTGTCAAAGACATGCCACCACGAATGAAGAAATTCCCACTAAACCTGTTCAATAGGATTTGGCGGCATAACTGGAGGACTATTTTCCACATAGCCCATGTTGGCCAAGCTTGGGCTGGATGGTGAGGTTCATCCCAAATAAGGTCTTTCACTCCCATGGCCACAGAGTTGCTAAAGGGTTTAGCTGTCAAGGCCTGATCAGAGGAAGGAAGATGCATAGCGCGAGAAGCCAAATAGGGGGAACAAATGGGACGCGCTAACTCTGACATCTTCTGTAGCACCTCTCATTAAGAGACTTACATCAGCGGATGAATAGAGAATGCAGATGACCCTCCGTTCTCTAACAGAGGGGACCAGAAGTGACCATGCTGTTCACCCACTGCCGGGACGCACGCTTGAAGCCACACCACATCGAAAGCATTGTCCCAAGAGCCACGCCACATTGAAAGCTCTGCCTCATAACACCACTTTGCATTAAATACCCAGGCTAAGATAGAAACAAGTGAGATAGCTTAACTTTAACGTGGAGAACAAAATGTTCCATGGAAAATTCGTATAAAACCGACGCCCCAAGTACAAAGAACTTGGTTAAACTCTAGATACCTCAGCCGTGAATATACACACGAAAAGACTAACTTAGCATCGAAGGTTCCTAGGACCACCTTGAGCCCATCTTTTTCTTTCTTGTGTTCACAAGTGAAGATCCTGACCTGAGCTGTTAGAACTTTGCCCAAGCATACGAAATATGATGTTAATAGTGGCACCGTCCGTGAGATCTTTCCTATAGGTGTAATGTGTCATTTGCATGTCGGCGACAATCCATTCTCAGACAACTCAAAGACTCAAAGCCTTACTAGGGGACATGGAAGTGTTTTGCCGAAATGGAGCAGGTGATAAAAACCTTGACTGCACAAGTGGAAACACTTTAAAGGGAGAATGAAGCCCTAAAGGTGGACACTACCAGGATGCTCAAAGACACTAAGCCTAGCCACAACAGACAGGAAAAGTCACAAGCCATGGGAGGGATGAACACCAATGACTATTACAAGAAGAAGATGTAGCACGAACTTCCAAACCTCATGGATAAATACGAGGATATGGCCAAAAAGATAGGAGACTTGTCTTCGATAGACCAGATGCTCACCAGCACAAATCTGCATTATGATATAGAAATTGCTCAACCTACACCCACGGCAAGAAAGACAAATCTACTCGACTCCACCTAGCTCTCCAAGTCCCTCCATTAAAGGACTTATGTCAACAGATGAATGGAGGATTCAAACTATCCTCCATTCTCTAACTAAAGGGACCATAAGTGACCGCACCTTTCACCCATTACAGGGATGCACCGTAGAAGCCACATCACATTGAAAGCATCATACCAAGAGCTACGCCACATTGAAAACTCTGCCTCATAACACCACACATATTAAATAGCCAGATTAAGAGAGAAGCGGGCAGGACAACTTAACTCTAACATGGATAACATAATATTCCTTAGGAACTTTTTATAAAAGTGACACCCCGGTACAAAGAACTCTAGATACCTTGGCCATGAATATACGCAAAAAGAGACTAATTTAGATATCAGAGGTTCTCTAGACTACCCTGAGCCCATCTTTTTTTTTCCTTGTGTTTATAGGTGAAGATCTTGACCCAAGTTGTTAAAACTTTGCCCAGGCATACAAAACACAACCATAACAACAAACAAACGAATATGTATGTGTGTTTGTTTAAAATTAAGGCCAATGTAATAGTACTGTTATTGTCCTTTTAAAATCGCAAGCATCTAATTCCTATATTTATACTCTATTTCGTTCATGAATTAGAAAGCTAACATTTTACCATACGGAATAATGTTATAATTATCTCAATTAAATGGTTAAATTGCTCTCACCCATTCAAGTCTCTCCATCATAAAGATTTATTACTGAAAACCCATCTTTTTCAACCTCCCAAAGAAACATTAATTTTCAACGTCTACTCTGAAAGGACATGCATGATACATACCCTAGTTTGCTAAAAGGGTCTGCTTGGGAAAAAGGCCGCACGAAACTTCCCCCGAGGCGATAGTTGAAGCACATTTTTCATATTAAAGAAAGCGAAGTTGCTTTGTATTCTCTCTTTTGATTATATGAGTCAACAAAACTGAGCTGTAAACAATTAAGTTGGAAATCTTAGACTGGTTAAATAGCTCATGCACATGCATGGTGCACTCTAGGCTGTAAAGCTACATAAAATTAAAAGGCAGCGAGTGTCCTAATTCTTCCATCCTAGCTAGACGTTGATTTTCTCTTTTATAATATATGTACAAATCCGCATTCATAAAAATATGCTTACAGTTAAAAAATGTTTTATAATCATATTGTACCATTAGTAAGTTAGCTAACTTACAGAATTGCCATTAGTTAACACAGAAAATTTCAAATGCTAAAATAAATGTACACTAAGATTAGAGACTTCCTAATTAACCATGAAAATATTATATATAAACTTCTGTACTTCCAAAAACAGAAAAATTGCAAATCAGCCCCTTAACTCTTGAAAATTTCCAATTGGGTTGCACTACACCCACCGAGACCAAGGGATTCTCCTAACAAGGCAAACTGCCCTTTTATTTTATTTCTTTCATACATTTTTTTTTTTTTACATTCTTAAAAAAAATTACAACATCAATAAAAAAACTTATTTGATCACTAAAAGAAAAAAAAAAAAAAAAACTATCGGGAGAAATGTTTGAGACCCATTATCGGGATCCCAAGCATTTCTCTCTACAATTTGACACCTAAACTTTCAATAATTACATCTCGGCCCCAAATTACCAAGATCCACAAACCTACATATAATTATATAAATCTATTTCTAGCCTTAAAATATGATTTATCACACAACCAATTCAAGAAAACTCCAAATGAAAGTTATAAACTTGAGCACTTCACTAAGTGAAAATTAAGCCTAATCTCATGTTTGAATACTTTAAACCGAAAATCCCTTCATCAAAACTCTAAAACAGATTTTCAGTGTACTCATGTCCAAACAAAATTCTAGCAAGTGCTAAAGCCAAACATTCACATAAAACCGAGATATGCATGGAAAGGAAACCATATACCACAAAAGTAGTCTACCGAGACATGTGCTTAGCACACTTTTGTTTACTAACTTCTATCTTTCTTATTCCCAAAGTATAACCTCATTAACTAAACAATATACTCCATTTATAAGCTCAAACAGAAATTGTCCTCACATAAAAATCTAACTTTTACAAACCTAAACTCAACTATTGATTACTTAACAAAAACATGCTAACCAAGATATCAACTCAGCACAAACTTCACAAATCAGCCCTTTAATCCCAGAAAATACTAATTATAACTTACATGATTTTCTTTCAAACACCGAAAGTAGGAATAGGAAAATTAAACTTACCAAAGCTAAATCCTTGTAGCAAAAGGCTGATTTTTCACTTCACTTAGTCACTTTCTCTCACTCGGTTTCTCACTAAAATTTGTGTTGTGACTTGAGCTTGATCTTTGTTGTGAGTTAGTAACTGAAACATGTCATGTGCATGAGGAAGAGAGAGCAGTTGAGATATGCAAGATGTGCTTCGGTTGCATGAAAAGAAACATGCTTATCGGTTAAGACTTATCTACCAACTTTATTGACATGTAAGCAAATCTAGATTAATTGGATGGTGAGGATTGCACCATGTGGATTGCCACGGGTGCTCAATGTCCTTAAGCTGTCTCGGGCGCTTAAATACTAGGTTCTACAGGTTGGTGATGTGGCTCAAATGTGTGACATGTGGCATTATCCTATTGGTCTATTTGGTATTTAAAAAGGAAAAATCTATTTGTCATCCTCATACTTCACACACCACACTTATTTTAATTTTTTTTTCATTTTTTCTATAATAAATATGTAGTGTGTGGATGATAAATAAAATTATTTAATTAGTTTAATAAGAATAAAATAAAATATAAATAAAAAATAATATTTTAATATATAAAGTGTGTGGTGTAGGATGATGTGTAGCATTTCTCATTTAAAAGTTACAAAACTTTTATTACATTATAAAGTTCTAAAAATTTCAACTAAACTAATGATGCAATTCTCTCTCTGATTATGATTCTAAATATCTCAATAAAATCCTAGAAGTTTGAAGTTCACTTCAAAGATCATAATTAATTGACTTTGCTCTTAAAAAAAAATTCTAACTAGCTTAATTCAATACGAATCAACTACACCACTTTTTCTTTTTTCAATTGCGCTTGAGTTCTTACAAAGCATTAAGCAGTATTTAAGAGATACTGATCTTTAGTAAAGTTTGTTTCTGCAAGAGTGATTTCAACATTCAAGAAGTTGCCATTGTGCTACGCTTTTGTTCCTCCAATAGATATCTCTAACATTGGCATCTTCAATATTCAACTTAACATAAAAATGGTTTAGGAAGACAGAACAAGAGTCTTTAATTAATTGCTTCCTCAAAAATACTTCGGTATGAGAACTGTGTCTCTTGGAAACCCAAAAGGCTCATTATTGATTACAAGATTGTAATTTCTCAATACAATGCTGAAGTTCAATATAATCTAACGTGACCGTCTGTCATGGAATTAGGCTGCAATTTTCCATTTCGATGGAGATAATCCAGTGGGTTGGTTCTTTAAAGCCAATCAATATTTTGATTTTCATCAAACTCACCTACAGTATAGGATCTGGATGGCCTCTTATTACATGAATGGGGAAGCACTAACATGATACCAAGATGTTGCTGATAGTGGACTGGGTGGGATTCTGTTTGTGAAGGCATTGCAAATCATATTTGGACCTACAGCTTATGATGACCTGATGGAAGCTTCGAAAAGGCTAACAGCACTATTAGTTAGGATTTTGTTTCTTCTTTTCCACTACACAGAGTCTATACATGTATTCCCTCCTTAGAGTTGTACAGAGTAGCTGTAGGTTTGTTAGCCATTCTTTTATTTCATTGGTTGTGAGCTTTTTGGATAAGTTGTATATATACGTCGCACAGCTATGTACAGAATTAAGAGAAAAACATGAGAATAGAGTTTCTTCAAGTTATTCCCCTTTTTCTCTTTTGCAACATGGTATCTGAGAGATACTCTAATCTGTGAAAACAAATTCTTCATTTTCATTTCAAGCTTTTCATCATGCATATACCTTCCCCGCTTTGGTTTTTCCTCTTTGTTTTTTTTTCATTCTTCTTTCTTTCTTTTCTTTTCCTCTTCGATTACCTTCATACCAATGTCAAATGAAGGATCTTCAAATACTGCCCCTCCAACCATCTCACCCTCAGAGTGTCAAAGATAAGATGAAACTCTATGTGAATGACCGAATCATCTGGCCTTGAGATTTCTCTTTATTATATAAACTATGCCACCGAGTACTATACATGGAAAGTCAATTATATACAACAAACGGTGCCTAACATTCCTCTATAATTCTCTTAATACGGTGCCTAATATTATTCCTTGTTGACAGCCCCCCTCAAATTGATGCCCGTAAATCAACAAGCATCAATTTGTTACTTAAGAAGCAATGTCGATGACGAGTGAGAGCCTTGGTGAAGATATCAGCAATTTGAAGTTCAGTAGAAATATGTGGAAGAGTGATAACACGAGCGTCAAATGCTTCACGGATAGAGTGACAATTGACTTCAATATGCTTCATGCGCTCATGATAGACAGGATTGGCCGTGATCTGAATAGCACTTGTATTATCGGCATGTAGAGGTGTGGGATCGGTCTCTGAAAAATCTAGCTCAGCAAGCATACCTCGAAGCCAAATAATTTCAGAACAAGCTAAAGACATCACCCGGTATTCCGATTCCGTAGAAGACTTAGAAACTCTATCTTGCTTCTTACTCTTCCAAGAGATCAATGCATTACCTAAGAACACACACCAACCAGTGATGGAGCGTCATGTATCTGCACAACCAACCCAATCAGCATCGCAATAAGCAGCAAGACTAGTTGAGTTGCTAGCTGGGAAGAATAAACCATGGGCAAAAGTGCCCTGAACATAGCGTATGATCCTACGGACAGCAGCCAAATGAAGATGACGAGGAGCCTAAAGAAATTGACTGACTTGCTGTACAGCAAAAGAAATGTCTGGTCTAGTAATGGTGAGATAAACAAGGCTACCCACCAACTTTCGATATAATCGAGGGTCAACAAGTAAGTCACCCTCCTCTTTGCGAAGCTTGACATTTAATTCCATAGGTGTATCAACAGAAGTAGCTTCCTGTAGGCCAGCTATAGTCACCAAGTCACCAGCATACTTATGTTGATTGAGTGAAATTCCAGAAGGACTACGATGCACTTCAAGACCAAGAAAATATGTGGAGATCCAAGATCCTTCATATGAAAGGACTCTAAGAGATGAGTTTTGAGCTGGCCGAGTAGGACAGAATCGGAACCAATGATCACAATATCATCAACATAAACTAAAAGAACAACAATACCCATGTCTGATTTCCGAAGAAACAATGAAGTATCATACTTGCTTTGCTTGAATGAAAATTGTAATAAAGTTGTACGATCAAACCAAGCCCTTGAAGCTTGCTTGAGACCATAAAGGGAGCAACGAAGCTTACACACATGTGAAGTCGGAGAGATGAACAATCCCTAGGGTGGCTTCATGTAAATACACTCTTTAAGATCACCGTGAAGGAAAGCATTCTTAACATCCATCTGATGTAGTGGCCAATCATTGGCAACAGCAAGAGCTAGAATCAGACGAACAGTAGTCATCTTAGCCACAAGAGCAAAGGTCTCTTCATAATTGACACCATATTCTTGATTATTCCCAAGTGCAACAAGTCGAGCTTTGTAACGTTCCAAACGTCCATCAGATTGGACTTTGACTGAATAAACCCATTTGCAACCCAGAGGAACAATGGTAGGAGGACATGGCTCAATGTCCCAGGTGTGATTGGCCTCTAAAGCAGCAATTTCTTCTTGCATAGCTTGTCGCCAACAATCTTGCTTGACAGCATGTGAGTAGCATGTGGGAATATCAAAATTTAATAATGTAACAGTAAGAGCAGAAGCAAACCATCCATACCTATCCGGAGGTACTGACACTCGAGAAGAGCGACGTGCCAAGTGCTCTGAGGGTGTTGCAACTGATTGGTCCTGGAGCATGGTAGGAGCAGATATCGATGGAGCCACCGGAAGAGACTGTGGGTGGGAGCGTCTTGTATACACAAAACCTGGTCTAAAGCGAGAACTGACGGGATGACGATCTGAGAATGGTTGTTCAAAGGAGGGGAGAATCACAGTAGAAGAAGATGACACAGAAGACACAGGAAAGAAATATTGATTTTCAAAGAAAATAACATTTCTAGAAATCCGTGTACGATGTAAAGTATGATCATCCCTTTTGACACACATTATATCCCAAGAAAGCACAGCGGACAGATTGAGCAAATAATTTATGTCGCTCATGAGGAGGCAAATGCACAAAATATAAACAACCAAATGTACGAAGGTTATCATAACTAGGTTGCGTAGCAAATAAGCAGAAATAGGGAGACTCCATATTTAAGACTTGAGAAGGCAAACGATTAATCAAATAAGTAGCTGTTTTCAGAGCCTCGACCCAAAACATGGATGGAACAGAAGATTCTAACAAGAGAGTACGTACCACATCAAGGAGATGACAATTTTTGCGTTCGGCTACTCCATTTTGTTGAGGAGTAGAGGGACATGAACGTTGATGAATAATACCCTTAGAAGCCAAGAATGTTTGAAACTCAGTAGATAAATATTCACCACCGGAATCTGTGCGTAATGTCTTAATAGAAGCAGAAAATTGATTGTCAACATAGGCTAAAAATTCAGTAAAAATACGAAAGACCTCAAATTTAGAGCGCAGAAAGTAAACCCAAGTAAATCTGCTATGATCATCAATAAAAGTCACATAGTATTTAAACTTTTCATGTGAAGGAACAGGAGAAGGTCCCCAAATATCACTATGGATAAGATCAAAGCAGTGAGATGCTCTACTAGCATGCAAAAGGAAGGGAAGAGTTTTGCTTTTACCAAGTTTGCAAGAATCACATTCAAGAGATAAAGAAGAACGATTTTTATTACCAAGTAAACCAGAGTTCAATACATGAGATAAGATTTGAGTATGAGGATGACCTAAACGACGATGCCATACCATACTAAGATCTGAAACATTATTACAAGCAAAAGACTTAATAGAAGAAACTTAAGAGAAATTGGGAACAGACAAAAATAGTAGAAACTAGCGCCCCACTTTAGGTCCCTTCTCGATCGGCTCCCCCATTACCTGGTCCTGCACAACACAACCATCACCAGAAAAATTAACAGCACAATTATTATCAACTAATTGGCCAACAGAAATAAGATTCGTAAAAAGCTGAGGACCAAAAAACACATCAGTGAGCTTTGAAGAGGCATCTCCGACAGCAGCTATAGGCAAAGAGCTGCCATTGGCAGTCTGAATAGCAGATTGACCAGCGTAAGGCCGGACATGGCATAAAGCAGTGGGATTATTAGTCATGTGATTGGAGGCCCCCGAGTCCACGTACCAGAGTTTAGTAGAATTGTTACCTTGGAACCCCATTGCTGATAAGGCCGAAATAAGCATCTGTTGCACCATGTCGGGGGTGCAGTAGTTCATTGCAGGAGGTGCAGAATCAAAGGATGCATCGGAAGGAGAGCCATATTCTGCGTGAGGAATAGTAACCGAAGTCTGAAATGCTTGGGCCGAACGATGCTGAGGGCGAGTACGACACTCTTTGATAATGTGACCCTTCTTCTTGCAATAAGAGCAAAATTTCTTAGAACAGTTGGCAGCAATATGCCCATATGCCTTGCAGCAGAAACACCGCAAGTTTTTAGAATTTATAGGTGGTCCTCGTCCGTGGGCAGCATAAGCTACAGTAGTCATCCCAGAACTGCCATGAGATTGCTCTGAAATAGCTTGAGTATTAAAACATTGTTCTTCACGAAGTAACTCTCCAAAACAAATATCAAGAGAGGGAACAGGAGATCTGTTCAGTAAAGAGGAGCGAACAGATTCATATTCTGAACGTAGCTTCATAAGAAACTGATCACAGCGGCTAGTCGCATGAAGAGTCTGAATAGTGCAAAGAGCGGCATAGGGAACATCCACTGTAACCAAATCAGCATATTCATGCCAAAGGGTCAGAAAAGCCGAGTAGTAGTCCTGGATAGAAAGACTACCATGTTGAAACATGGCAATCACATGTTCTAACTGAAAGCGACAAGCATCATTATCCTGATGATAAACCCTCTTCAAGTAAGCCCACATAGATTGAGCGGAGTGATGGGGTCGCAAGTTGATGACAATATGAGGCTCCACTGAACCAAGAAGCCAAGACATGATGCGTGCATCAAGCACAGCCCATGACGGAGAAGACCTGTCATCCGGAGATTTTTCAGAAGCAGAGGGTTTGGCGACATCCGTGCCATCAATATGACCCCAAAGATCTTTTCCCTTAAGAAAGAGTTCAAACTGAAATGCCCATGTAGAATAATTGTTGCCCGTAAACTTGATACACACATGTGCAGAATCCATAGAAAAAAAATTAGAGCCAACCCGTGAAGAAAGAGACCCACGTGAAGGAAGAAAAAAAATATTACTTGAGTTGCCCAAAAGAACTCTCGACACGTGAAGACCAATAAATAAATAAATAAATGTGCCGAAAAAAACCGAGAGGAAGATGCACCGAGAGAAAAATACCGAAAGAAAAAAATATTTGGAGAAGGTGTCATCTCACAGATTCATCAGAGAGCACCGAAACAGCCAAAAAACAGAGAACACCAGACCACCAGAAATTGCCGAACACCAGAAATTCGGAGAAGTGCTCGTTCGTGCGCTCCGTAGCTGCTGAGAAATACCCAGAAAAAATGAGATCACGTTGCTGAGCTCTCGTGTGGTTTGCCGAGAGAAAAAGAAACGAAATAGCAAGGAGCTCTCGTGTGCCGAGAACCTGCAGAACCAGAGGTTCACGTTGGGTTGCTAAACCGAGAGATGCATAATCTACTGAGATGATGGTGCCGAGAGGTACAGATCAGTGTTTCACATTGGGTTGCCGAGAAAGAGAGACTGAGTCAAAGATTACATAGCTCTGATAGCATGTCAAAGATAAGATGAAACTCTATGTGAATGACCGAATCATCTGACCTTGAGATTTCTCTTTATTATATAAACTATGCCACCGAATACTATACATGGAAAGTCAATTATATACAACAAACGGTGCCTAACATTCCTCTATAATTCTCTTAATACGGTGCCTAATATTATTCCTCGTTGACACAGAGGACCCAAAGAGCCCCTTCTACCTTCACCACAGTGACAATGCCAACACTGTGGTTGTCACCCCTTCTCTCACTGGTCCAAACTACCTATCCTGGCATCGATCTTTATTTCTATGAAGAATAAGCTTGGATTTCTGGATGGCAGTATATCAACACCAGATTTGACCGATTCTCTCTACATTCCTTAGTTACGCTGCAACAACCTTATGCTCTTATGGTTGCTCAGCTCCATATCAAAAGAAATAGCCTCCAACGTTCTTTATACCAATTTAGCCAAGGATGTGTGGGAAAATTGAAGACCAGATTTGCTCAGCTTGATAACATGAGGATTTATGATCTTCAGCAACAACTTGGTACCATCGTGCAAGGCACTCATACAGTAAGCGAATAACTTATTGGCATTTGGGAAGAAATACATAATTATCAACTTGTGCCTTCTTGCTCATGTGGTTTATGTACCTATAAAGCTCTTAAATCTGTTGGTGAAGTTCAGGAGTCAGATTATGTTTTCAAATTTCTTATGGGTTTGAATTATACATATGAGCATGTTAGGGGATAGATTATACTAATGAGTCTCATGCCATCTTTAGACAAGACTTTCTCTCTAGTCTTGCAAGAGGAAAGACAAAGGCAAATTAGGACTTTAGCCATGCCAGTTCCTGAACCATCAGCTTTGGCTGTTTTTAATGGCAATTCTAGAAGGAAAGAGAGGCCTGAGCTTACTTGCAACCATTGTGGGAAACTTAGTCATCTTAGGGAGAAGTGTTATCGACTGATAGGCTTTTCCCCTAACTTCAAATTTAACATGTCTAAACCTAGTTACAGTGCTGGAAATACCTCTATCTCACACTCTACCAATCAGGTCAACTCTCGAGGCCAAGACAAAGGTATGGTGGAAAGTCAGCCTCAAATTCAGCAACTTATGGCTGGTCAAATGTCATACCTGAATCAAAAGGACACATCTCTTGCTCAAGCCTTTTTTAAGGTGTTATTCACTATTTTATAAAGACTTATGCAGAGTTTATCTATTTAAAATTTATATAAATCATTTACTTTTAAAAAATACAAATTACTAGCTGTGATTTTTTTTAAAAATTAAAATTAAAATAAAATACATGAACAGTCAAATTTAGAGGACAAATCCAGGAAAAAATCAAAAAATTAAGCCATATTTGGTTGTTGAATTAAATTCAACTCATCTGAACTCATTTCAAACTAATTATTGATGAGACTAACTACTTTTTCAATTTCTCATAAAAAAATTAAATTCGTCTTAACCTACTTCATACGTTTCAATTTAAAAAGTTAAACTCATCTCAATCTACGAAAGTTAAAATATATCTCTATAGAACCTATAAAATAATACTATTCATAACTCAACTTATTTCAACATTCAAACATAGCCTATCAATGGTTTTAGAATTCAACTAGTGAATTGATCGGATATAATTATGGTCCTTGTAGGGAAAAGAGATTTATAATAAAAAATAATTTTATTTAAAAGCCTTTATACCATCTACACAATATAATTTAATTTAGAATATAAATTTTAAAATTTAAATACTAGAAATCAAATTATATCATATGAGTAATGTATGTGGTTTAAAACGTAATCTAGTCGTAAATTCGGGCAACACCTGGATCTAATATAAGATATTCAATTAAAAGTAATATAAATAATGTTTTAAAATAATTTTTATTCAAACAATTTTAATATGTTCAAATATTCATTTAGATTTATTTTATAAGAAATCAAGAAAACGGCTCAAGAATCCATCTTTGTGAATCTCATTTTTCTGTAATCTCTTTCATGTAATGAAATTAGTCATGATAATTCTATACTTTTCCCCTGCCTTCAAATCTTGTACCATGCTGTTGAGTGCTGTTGGCTTCTTGTTATTCTTCTAATTCTGCTTGTGCTAACTGGAACACTGCACTGGGGCTTGAGAAATGACCATTGAAGATATAGTCATTCCTCCTCATCAAAATTCTCCTATTTGTGATAGCTATACCTTCCACCTTTTCTTTTTGTAGGTTTGTAAATAGCTATTCCCAAAGTCGCATGAAATCCATCTCATTGCTAGACCATTTTTTAATTGGACCAGAGTTATCTGCCCACACATCACTAGCTGCTGGGCAGCTCCACAAAGCATGTGTAACTGTTTCATCTTCAAGCTGACAAATTGGACATAATGCATTTTCACTAACTTTTCTGCTAAAGAGATTTTTCATTGTAGGTAGGATATTTTTCCCTGCCTTCCACATGAAATTTTTCACTTTGATAGGCACATTCATCTTCCACACCTTCTTCCATCTATCATCTGCACCATTCCTTGTAGTAGACTCACCTTGTGCTGCCCTCTTCCTCGTCAAAGCCACACTTCCTTGTCAAAGCCACATAATATGCACTTCGGAAGGTAAATTGCCAATTTATTATTGTGACCCCATATAATTTATCATCACTACCCGTTTTACTAATAGGGATATTGCATATTATCTCAGCTTCCTCTTCATTAAATATTTCTTTAAAAGCATCCTCCTTCCAGCTTTTTGATTTCTTATTGATTACTTCACAAACAAAAGACTCATTGTCCAGAATTTTAACTTGTTTTTGGACACTAAAGGAGGTTGGTTTAGGAAGCCCCTTATCTTCACATAATGCTCTTTCCATTGCCTACTCTCCATCTAAAGCCATGTGTCACTAGATCAATTGTAGTTCTCGAGCTTCTCCAAATCTGATATGGTGCCTAACCTAGTTTAGTTTTCCATTATTTGGCCTGTTTTAATAAATTTTTCCTTGAAAATAGAGGCCACTAAAGACTATGGAGAATGTAAGTTTCTTCAACATTGCTTAGCCAACATTGCTTAGCCAACATTACTTGGTTAAAATCCTCTATATCTCTAAATCTCATACCACCTCTTACTTTTGAATCTTCTATTTTACTCCAACTTCTCCAGTGAATTTTCTTTTCTTCTTGCTGGTGGGCCCACAAGGATTTAGATGGCATCACTGATATTTCTTTGTACAAACCTTTAGGCAATTGAAATACACCATTGCATAAGTAGGAATGGCTTGACGCACAACTTTAAGAAGAATTTCTCTCCCAGCCATGATAAGAAAGTATTTTTCCAATTGTTTCTATTCCATATTTTTTCCTCTATACATCCAAAAGTTACGTACTTTGATTTCCATACTAGTGAAGCCAAACCCAAATACTTCTCATAGCTTTTACAGATCACCCAACTAGCTACTTGAATAATTACATTTTTATGACAAGCCTTGTTTGAATTGAACAAAATAGAAGATTTTTGTTTATTTAAGGCCTGACTAGATGCCTTTTTAATCGATAGATAGAATCCTCTATAACTTGGACCAATCAGCCATCTTTGCTCTACTGAAAAACACAAATCATTTGTAAATAAGAGATGATTGATCCTTGCCCCACCTCTAGTTACAAAGACATCTCTTATTTCTTTTCTTGATTCAGCTAAGTTGATCATAGCACTTAATCCCTCAGCACACATTATAAACAACTAAGGAGATATACGATCTTTTTGTCTAAGTCCTCTTGATGGCACAATTGATACGATCTTTTTGTCTAAGTCCTCTTGATGGCACAATTGTTTCTCTTGGCCTTCCATTAACAAGAACTAAATAAGTAACCAAGGTAACACAAGTCATCATCAAACCCACTTTTCATTAAAGCCAAGCTTCCTCATCACTGCTTCTAGATATAAGTCTACACAACTCAATCATAAGCTTTGGACATGCCTAATTTCATTATCATGTTTCCAACTTTCCCAAACTGTCTAGTTCTCATAATATGGAGCACCTCATAAGCTATTATGATATTATCAATAATCCATCTGCCAAGTATAAATGCACTCTGATTACTAGATATTACATGAGGTAAAATACCCTTCAAATCTGTTGGCTAGTACTTTTTTGGAGACAATTTTGTACAACATATTGCAATGACTTATCAATACGGGCTTTTTTCAAACTCGTACTCGACTTGTGGAACCTCACTCCCTTCAACATCATGAGTCGCATTAACCATCTCCCCGACATCAGCCTAAAGATCAGCCCCCACCTCAACTTCCCCTACTACACCTTGACCTCAATCTTCTGCAGGACTGCAACAGAGGTCATGATGGTGGCAGTGGAGGGCAACAAGATCTTGGCCTCAGGAGAGGCCACCGGAGCCTTGTTGACCTTCGCTACTGCCTCAAAGACCTCAACCTCCAGCAAAATCGCCATGACCTCTAGGAATCCCTTTGAGTGGCATAATGCTGTGAACCCCAATCGACTCGCTTTGAGACCCAACAACAATATTGGAAAAATAAACCCAAGAACGCCAAACTCAAGTCTATGGATGGAGAATCTAGACCCGTTGAAATCTCGTTTCAAGAACCTAGATTATATTAAAATCTAGACCCAATGAAATCTCGTCTCAATAATCCAAATTACAAGGAGGAACGCCACAAAGGTTGTGATTTACCTTTGATAAGTTCAAGAGTTCAATTAAGAACAAGAGGAGAAAACTCACTCACAATGAAAATTCAATAAAAAATGTCTTACCTCTCAAATGAGGCTACAAGTGCCTTAAATAAACAATTCCCAAAACCCTAAAGGAATAGTGCCGCGGGTACTGTAGCGTGAACAGTGCCGCGCTACAGTAACTTCTAAAACCATAGTTCACATAAATTAATAACTTTCCAAATATGCCCTTGGCCAAAATACAAAGCCTTCCCAAAAATCCTAGTTCATTAGAAATAAGACATATGGGCTAGACATCTCCCAAGCCCAATTATTCTAGAATAATTCCTTTGACTAATAAAATAAGTCATTTCAATGAAATAAATAAGTCCATGGTCTTTAATAACAATCGGCTCAAGTCGTGTCTTCCATAGCTTGGATCAAGTGGATCAAAACTGGTTCTCATTCTTTCAAGCCCATCATGTGTGTTGGGCTCTTGCTAGTTTCATCTCAATTGGATTGCACCAATTCTTGCATTGCTCCCTTAATCTTCGTGGCTCTTAATCTTGTAATTGATCCTTAAGACTTGATCTGCCTTGGGGCCCATCATTCCCCCTCTCCTCAAAAGGATTCGACCTCGAATCTCCACCTGGATCAAAGGGAAAAAGATTAGTAATATTGAAAATAGCAAACACATGATACATACCTCGAAGATCCACGAGATATGAAATATCATTAATTATATCAAGAATTTGGAAATGTTCATCCAAGCTACTTCTGTCATCCACAAACAAAAGTATCAGAGTTAAATAATTATGTGGATTAAAATCATAAACAACTTCAAAAGGAGAATATGAAGTAGTAGTATGCAAGGTCCTATTATATGCAAACTCTTTAAATGGCAAACAATCCTCCCAAGTTTTTAAATTCTTATGAAGAACAGTGCATAAGAGCTGAGTATTAGAAACAATACTCCTAGGTACACCATGAAGTCGCACTATCCCCCTGAAAAATAAGTTAGCTATGTTTGTGGTATCATCAATTTTATGACATGGAATGAAATGTGACATTTTGCTAAATCTATGCACAACCACAAAAATAGAATCTCTACCCCTTTTAGTTGTACGCAGCCCCAAAACAAAGTCTATAGATATGCCTACCAATGGTTTACTAGGAACAGGTAAAGTTGTATACAACTAATGTGGCAAAACCTTAGACTTGGCCTTCCTACATGTAATGCACATGCCACAAATGCAATTGACGTCTCTTTTCATCTTAGGCCAAAAGAATGTTCATCCAATAATTCAATGAAAGACAAATGATACTCCCACAAATGTTCATGAGACACATCTAAAGTTTTCTTTGCACCAAAATGACCATTCCAATTATATGCAAACTCAATGAATGGTAAGTAGTACTCCCACCAATGGTCATCCAACACGTCTAAAATTCCCTTTATATCAAAATTTCCCAACAGACCACATCCATGCACAAGCAACTCACGCATAAGACTAGTAGGCACACAAAGTATTTTCTCTCTAAACAAGTACCAATATAGTCTATATAAATAAGAAAACGATGCTTTCTTACGTACTCCATACACACTAGCCAAGCCATCATCATTAACAAACAAGTTCTTATCATATTCAAGTCTCAATAACTTTGCATCCAAAATAAAGATAAGGACATACCTTCTTGATAATGCATCAAACAGAAGATTTTCCTTACCATGTGTGTATTTGATTTCATGAGGAAAAGTCTCAATACATTCCTCCCACTTAGCATGCATTCTAGTCAACAACTTACCTTGTCCCTTCAAGTGTATCAAGGACTCATGTTCTTGAAAGAGAGGTCGGTTAGTAATTGTCGCACCCGGCACAAAATCAATATAATGCTCTATCTCTCTAATAGGTGGCAATCCACTAAACACACCAGTAGGAATCATGATCTTATATCCCTGCAACAAAGAAACAATAATACTAGGCAAAGGTACGTTAAGTTCGTTAGTATTAAAACTTGCCTTAGCATAAAAACTCACTTTTCTTTTTGTTTTCCTCTCATTTTCTGCACTATCTCTTCTCTTTTTACTCTCTCTTTTTTCTTCAGTCTCTTTACTCTTTTCACTCTCCTTTTTCTTTTCACTTTCTTTTTCCTTTTCACTCTCTATTTTCTTTTCACTCTCTGTTTTTTCTTCACTCTCTCCTTCTCTTGAAGTTTTGGCCTCACTATTTCTTCTTTTCTTAATCTCATTTTCACTCTTTCTTTTTTCATCAATCTCACTTTCTCTCTGTTTTTTTTTTTTATCAACTTCACTTTCTTTCTTTCTTTTTTGATCGACCTCACTTTTCAACTTGAGTTGGTCCTCATGGACCTGTGTTGGAGTTAAAGGAGCAAGTTTGATTCTTTTTCCATCCTTTTCAAAGCTGTACATGTTTCTAAACCCATCATAGATCACTCTCCTATCACACTGCCACGGCCTCCCCAACAAAATATGGCCAATATGCATAGGCACTACATCACAAAGTACCTCATCCTTGTACCTCCCAATTGAAAAAGAAACTAGCACTTGCTTATTTATTTTAACCTCCCCACAATCATTCAACCACTGCAACTTGTATGGTCTAGGGTGTTTCAAAGTAGGTAAATTCAATTTCTCAACTAAAGTAGTGCTAGCAACATTAGTACAACTCCCTCCATCAATAATCATACTACATACCTTGTTGTTGATGTGGCATCTAGTACGAAAAATGTTTTCTCTTTGCTGCTCTATACCATCCATCTTAAATTCTGTATTGGGAGCACGCATAACAATAAGAGACTCGCCATACTCTTCATTCTTATTGTACCTATTCTCAATACTAGGCTCACGTCTCCTCCTATCTCTCCCACTTTGCAAATTTCTAATCAATGCACCTTGTTGTTCCATCTTATCCCTCACTTCCCCCAACTTCAAATTTAACCTTTCAAATTTTTGTTGCATGGACTGCAACAAAAAGAATGAATTGTCTGACATCCCCTTTAGTTATGAGTCACTTTAATGAGACATCGTATGTGCTGCACAAAAAAGAATGTTAGTGGAAAAAGACCTCACACGCTCTCTCTCATGTGTTTACACTCAAATAATGACACTCCACTCGTGTTTCACTCTTAATTGGCTTTTTCCCGATAATGATCTCACACTCTCTTTCTCTTGCCTTTTACTTCAAGAGTTTTCACACTCAAGTTCTAAAAGAACTAATTGAACAAAATCAAGACAAAGCAACCTTGTTTAATCCCAACTTGCAATTAGCTCCAAGAAACAAGAACAAGAGAAACACGGAAGGAACAACAATGACACGAGAATCAAGGAAATTATACGAGGGAAAGAGTAATTACAAAACAAGACACCAACTAGAAAAAATGTATTCAGCCCCTTTAAAGATAACGCTCAATCAATGCCAAACGACTCAATTTCATATGGCAAAGTATTTCAAACAACTATACCCAAAATCATTTTCTTTCTCTTCTTTTTTTTCGAATTTTGGATTTTTTTTTTTTTGCCTTTTTTTTCGATTTTTTTTTCTTTTCTTTTCCTTTCTTTTCTTTTCTTTTCCTTTCCTTTTTTTTTTCTTTTCTTTTCTCAACAATTCAACCACAAATAGAAATATTCAATTGTGATAATGAAACAATTGAATTCAAACACATACAAATTGATAAGGAAATAGAAGGGAATCAATGAAACCCTAGAAATTTCAAACCCTAAATGATGCAAATTTTGACAGCTCTCAAACAAGGAATTTAGCCACCCTATGATGATGAACATGAAACCCAAAAGATAGAATAATTTGGCAGCCCTAGGAAATTCGAATTTCTGCACTTTTTTTTTTTTGTGCAACCCTAGAACAATGAAGCTCTAGAATTAACGATACAATAAATAAAGATAGAATCAGACCTGATTGGAAACCTTGCTCTGATTACCAAATGCTGTGAACCCCAATCGACTCGCTTTGAGACCCAACAACAATATTGGAAAAACAAACCCAAGAATGTCAAACTCAAGTCTATGGATGGAGAATCTAGACCCATTGAGATCTCGTTTCAAGAACCTAGATTAGATTAAAATCTAGACCCAATGAAATCTCGTCTCAAGAACCCAAATTACAAGGAGGAACGCCACAAAGGTTGTGATTTACCTTTGATAAGTTCAAGAGTTCAATTAAGAACAAGAGGAGAAAACTCACTCACAATGAAAATTCAATAAAAAATGTCTTACCTCTCAAATGAGGCTACAAGTGCCTTAAATAAACAATTCCCAAAACCCTAAAGGAATAGTGCCGCGGGTACTGTAGCGTGAACAATGCCTCGCTACAGTAACTTCTAAAACCCTAGTTCACATAAATTAATAACTTTCCAAATATGCCCTTGGCCAAAATACAAGGCCTTCCCAAAAACCCTAGTTCATTAGAAATAAGACATATGGGCTAGACATCTCCCAAGCCCAATTATTCTAGAATAATTCGTTTGACTAATAAAATAAGCCATTTCAATGAAATAAATAAGTCCATGGTCTTTAATAACAATCGGCTCAAGTCGTATCTTCCATAGCTTGGATCAAGTGGATCAAAACTGGTTCTCATTCTTTCAAGCCCATCATGTGTGTTGGGCTCTTGCTAGTTTCATCCCAATTGGATTGCACCAATTCTTGCATTGCTCCCTTAATCTTCGTGGCTCTTAATCTTGTAATTGATCCTTAAGACTTGATCTGCCTTGGGGCCCATCACATAAGAAGCGTTCTTGGTTGCCATAATCGGACAAACAATAGAGATGAATATGAAACAATAATAAGAGGAGAGAAAAGCAAGAAGACGAGATTCAAGGGAGCGAGAAGAAACCAAAGACAGATGTACTCAAAATCAAAAAGAGAATGGGATTAAATAGATGCTCGTGACCTTTGAAGTTCCCCGGACAAGGAGAAAGCACACTCCACGAATGGAAGAGTGGGCGAACACAAATCCCGTGAGGCACGCGGCATGAAGCGACTTGGAAGAGAAACTGTCAGACATTACCCAAGGAGGAGAAGCTAAACGGGTGCACTCCATAGCAACCTGACCTATCAAAGACATGCCATCACGAATGAAGAAATTCCCACTAAACATGTTCAATAGGATTTGGCGGGATAACTATATGACTATTTTCCACACAGCCCATGTTGGTCGGGCTTGGGCTGGATGGTGAGGTCCATCCCACAATAAGGTCTTTCCCTCCCATGGCCCCAGAGTCGCCAAAGGGTCTAGCCCTTAAGGCTGGATCAGAGTAAGGAAGATGCACAACGCGAGAAGCCACATAGGGGGAACAAATGAGATGCACTGACTCTGACATCTTCTGTAGCACCTTTCATTAAGTTACGTCACCAGATGAATAGAGAATGCAGATGACCCTCCGTTCTCTAACGGAGGGGACCAGAAGTGATTGCGTCATTCACCCATTGTCGAGACGCACCCTTGAAGCCATGCCACATTGAAAGCGTTGTCCAGGAGCACACCCATTGAAAGCTTTGCCTCGGAACACCACTTCGCATTAAATACCTAGACTAAGATAGAAGCAGGTGAGACAGCTTATCTTTGATGTAGAGAACAAAATGTTCCCTGGGAAATTCGCATAAAAGCGATGCCCCAAGTACAAAGAACTCTGGTTAAACTCTAGATACCTTAGCCATGAATATAAACACGAAAAGACTAATTTAGGCATCAAAGGTTCCCAAGACCACCCCAAGCCCATCTTTTTCTTTCTTGTGTTCAAGTTGAAGATCCCGACCCGAGTTGTTAGAACTTTTCCCAAGCATACCAAATATGATGTTAACAGTGGCACCGTTTGTGAGATCTTTCCTATAGGTGTAATGTGTCCTTTGCATGTCGGCAACAACCCGTTCTCAGACAACTCGAAAACCCAAAGCCTTACCCGGGGACATGGAAGCGTTTTTGCCAAAATGGAACAGGAGATAAAAACCTTGACTGCACAAGTGGAAACACTTTAGAGGGAGAACGAAGCCCTACAAGTGGACACTACTAGGCTACTCGAAGACACTAAGCCCAGCCACAACAGATAGGAAGAGTCGCAAGCCATGGAAGGGATGAACACCAATGACTATTACAAGAAGAAGATGTAGCAAGAACTTCCCAACCTCATGGATAAATATGAGGAGATGGCCAAGAAGGTAGGAGACTCATCTTCGGTAGACTAGATGCTCACCAGCACAAATCTGCATTACAGTACAAAAATTGCTTGACCTACACCCAGGCCAAGAAGGATGAATCTGCTCGACTCCACCTAGCTCTCCAAGTCCCTCCATTAAAGGACTTACATCAGCGGATGAACGGAGAATTCAGACAACCCTCCATTCTCTAACTGAAGGGACCATAAGTGACCACACTGTTCATCCAATTCTGGGATGCAACGTAGAAGCTACGCCACATTGAAAGCATCGTCTTAAGAGCCACGCCGCATTGAAAGCTCTGCCTCATAACACCACACATATTAAATAGCCAGACTAAGAGAGAAGCGGGTGGGACAACTTAACTCTGACATGGATAACAGAATATTCCTTAGGAACTTTGTATAAAAGCGACACACTGGTACAAAGAACTCTGGATACCTTGGCCGTGAATATACACACGAAGAGACTAATTTAGATATCAGAGGTTCTCTAGACCACCTTGAGCCCATATTTTTCTTATTTGTGTTCGTAGGTGAAGATCTTGATCCGAATTGTTAAAACTTTGCCCAGGTATATAAAACACGACGTTAACAACAAACGTATATGTATGTGTGTTTGTTTAAAATTAAAGCCAAAGTAATAGGACTGTCATTGTCCTTTTAAAATCGCAAGCATCTAATTCCTTTATTTATACTCTATTTCGTTCATGAATTAGAAAGCTAACATTTTAACATACGGAATAATGTTATAATTATCACGATTAAACGGTTAAATTGCTCTCACCCATTCAAATATTCTCCATCATAAAGATTTATTACTGAGCCAAGAAACATTAATGTTCAATGTCTACTCTGAAAGGACATGCATGATGCATACCCTAGTTTGCTAAAAGGGTCTGCTTGGGAAAAAGGCCGCACGAAACTTCCCCCGAGGCGATAGTTGAAGCACATTTTTCATATTAAAGAAAGCGAAGTTGCTTTGTATTCTCTCTTTTGATTATATGAGTCAACAAAACTGAGCTGTAAACAATTAAGTTGGAAATCTTAGACTGGTTAAATAGCTCATGCACATGCATGGTGCACTCTAGGCTGTAAAGCTACATAAAATTAAAAGGCAGCGAGTGTCCTAATTCTTCCATCCTAGCTAGACGTTGATTTTCTCTTTTATAATATATGTACAAATCCGCATTCATAAAAATATGTTTACAGTAAAAAAATGTTTTATAATCATATTGTCACAAACCATTAGTAAGTTAGCTAACTTACAGACTTGCTGAGGTTTATTTCAAAAAAAAAAAAAAAAAACTTACAGACTTGCCATTAGTTAACACAGAAAATTTTCAAATGCTAAAATAAATGTACACTAAGATTAGAGACTTCCTAATTAACCATGAAAATATTATATATAAACTTCTGTACTTCCAAAAACAGAAAAATTGCAAATCAGCCCCTTAACTCTTGAAAATTTCCAATTGGGTTGCACTACACCCACCGAGACCAAGGGATTCTCCTAACAAGGCAAACTGCCCTTTTATTTTATTTCTTTCACACATTTTTTTTTTTTTTACATTCTTAAAAAAAATTACAACATCAATAAAAAAAACTTATTTGATCACTAAAAGAAAAAAAAAAAAAAAAAAACTATCGGGAGAAATGTTTGAGACCCATTATCGGGATCCCAAGCATTTCTCTCTACAATTTGACACCTAAACTTTCAATAATTACATCTCGGCCCCAAATTACCAAGATCCACAAACCTACATATAATTATATAAATCTATTTCTAGCCTTAAAATATGATTTATCACACAACCAATTCAAGAAAACTCCAAATGAAAGTTATAAACTTGAGCACTTCACTAAGTGAAAATTAAGCCTAATCTCATGTTTGAATACTTTAAACCGAAAATCCCTTCATCAAAACTCTAAAACAGATTTTCAGTGTACTCATGTCCAAACAAAATTCTAGCAAGTGCTAAAGCCAAACATTCACATAAAACCGAGATATGCATGGAAAGGAAACCATATACCACAAAAGTAGTCTACCGAGACATGTGCTTAGCACACTTTTGTTTACTAACTTCTATCTTTCTTATTCCCAAAGTATAACCTCATTAACTAAACAATATACTCCATTTATAAGCTCAAACAGAAATTGTCCTCACATAAAAATCTAACTTTTACAAACCTAAACTCAACTATTGATTACTTAACAAAAACATGCTAACCAAGATATCAACTCAACACAAACTTCACAAATCAGCCCTTTAATCCCAGAAAATACTAATTATAACTTACATGATTTTCTTTCAAACACCGAAAGTAGGAATAGGAAAATTAAACTTACCAAAGCTAAATCCTTGTAGCAAAAGGCTGATTTTTCACTTCACTTAGTCACTTTCTCTCACTCGGTTTCTCACTAAAATTTGTGTTGTGACTTGAGCTTGATCTTTGTTGTGAGTTAGTAACTGAAACATGTCATGTGCATGAGGAAGAGAGAGCAGTTGAGATATGCAAGATGTGCTTCGGTTGCATGAAAAGAAACATGCTTATCGGTTAAGACTTATCTACCAACTTTATTGACATGTAAGCAAATCTAGATTAATTGGATGGTGAGGATTGCACCATGTGGATTGCCACGGGTGCTCAATGTCCTTAAGCTGTCTCGGGCGCTTAAATACTAGGTTCTACAGGTTGGTGATGTGGCTCAAATGTGTGACATGTGGCATTATCCTATTGGTCTATTTGGTATTTAAAAAGGAAAAATCTATTTGTCATCCTCATACTTCACACACCACACTTATTTTAATTTTTTTTTCATTTTTTCTATAATAAATATGTAGTGTGTGGATGATAAATAAAATTATTTAATTAGTTTAATAAGAATAAAATAAAATATAAATAAAAAATAATATTTTAATATATAAAGTGTGGTGTAGGATGATGTGTAGCATTTCTCATTTAAAAATTACAAAACTTTTATTACATTATAAAGTTCTAAAAATTTCAACTAAACTAATGATGCAATTCTTTCTCTTATGATTCTAAATATCTCAATAAAATCCTAGAAGTTTGAAGTTTACTTCAAAGATCATAATTAATTGACTTTGCTCTTAAAAAAAATTCTAACTAGCTTAATTCAATACGAATCGACTACGCCACTTTTTCTTTTTTCAATTGCGCTTGAGTTCTTACAAAGCATTAAGCAGTATTTAAGAGATACTGATCTTTAGTAAAGTTTGTTTCTGCAAGAGTGATTTCAACATTCAAGAAGCTGCCATTGTACTACGTTTTTGTTCCTCCAATAGATATCTCTAACATTGGCATCTTCAATATTCAACTTAACATAAAAATGGTTTAGGAAGATAGAACAAGAGTCTTTAATTAATTGCTTCCTCAAAAATACTTCGGTATGAGAACTGCGTCTCTTGGAAACCCAAAAGACTCATTATTGATTACAAGATTGTAATTTCTCAATACAATGCTGAAGTTCAATATAATCTAATGTGACCGTCTGTCATGGAATTAGGCTGCAATTTTCCATTTCGATGGAAATAATCCAGTGGGTTGGTTCTTTAAAGCCAATCAATATTTTGATTTTCATCAAACTCACCCACAGTATAGGATCTGGATGGCCTCTTATTACATGAATGGGGAAGCACTAACATGATACCAAGATGTTGCTGATAGTGGACTGGGTGGGATTCTGTTTGTGAAGGCATTGCAAATCATATTTGGACCTACAGCTTATGATGACCTGATGGAAGCTTAACAGCACTATTAGTTAGGATTTTGTTTCTTCTTTTCCACTACACAGAGTCTATACATGTATTCCCCCCTTAGAGTTGTACAGAGTAGCTGTAGGTTTGTTAGCCATTATTTTATTTCATTGGTTGTGAGCTTTTTGGATAAGTTGTTTATATAAGTCGCACAGCTATGTACAGAATTAAGAGAAAAACATGAGAATAGAGTTTCTTCAAGTTATTCCTCTTTTTCTCTTTTGCAACATGGTATCTGAGAGATACTCTAATCTGTGAAAACAAATTCTTCATTTTCATTTCAAGCTTTTCATCATGCATATACCTTCCCTGCTTTGGTTTTTCCTCTTTTTTTTTTTTCATTCTTCTTTCTTTCTTTTCTTTTCCTCTTCGATTACCTTCATACCAATGTCAAATGAAGGATCTTCAAATACTGCCCTCCAACCATCTCACCCTCAGGGGACCCAAAGAGCCCCTTCTACCTTCACCACAGTGACAATGCCAACACTGTGGTTGTCACCCCTTCTCTCACTGGTCCAAACTACCTATCCTGGCATCGATCTTTATTTCTATGAAGAATAAGCTTGGATTTCTGGATGGCAGTATATCAACACCAGATTTGACCGATTCTCTCTACATTCCTTAGTTACGCTGCAACAACCTTATGCTCTTATGGTTGCTCAGCTCCATATCAAAAGAAATAGCCTCCAACGTTCTTTATACCAATTTAGCCAAGGATGTGTGGGAAAATTGAAGACCAGATTTGCTCAGCTTGATAACATGAGGATTTATGATCTTCAGCAACAACTTGGTACCATCGTGCAAGGCACTCATACAGTAAGCGAATAACTTATTGGCATTTGGGAAGAAATACATAATTATCAACTTGTGCCTTCTTGCTCATGTGGTTTATGTACCTATAAAGCTCTTAAATCTGTTGGTGAAGTTCAGGAGTCAGATTATGTTTTCAAATTTCTTATGGGTTTGAATTATACATATGAGCATGTTAGGGGATAGATTATACTAATGAGTCTCATGCCATCTTTAGACAAGACTTTCTCTCTAGTCTTGCAAGAGGAAATACAAAGGCAAATTAGGACTCTAGCCATGCCAGTTCCTGAACCATCAGCTTTGGCTGTTTTTAATGGCAATTCTAGAAGGAAAGAGAGGTCTGAGCTTACTTGCAACCATTGTGGGAAACCTAGTCATCTTAGGGAGAAGTGTTATCGACTGATAGGCTTTTCCCCTAACTTCAAATTTAACATGTCTAAACCTAGTTACAGTGCTGGAAATACCTCTATCTCACACTCTACCAATCAGGTCAGCTCTCGAAGCCAAGACGAAGGTATGGTGGAAAGTCAGCCTCAAATTCAGCAACTTATGGCTGGTCAAATGTCATACCTGAATCAAAAGGACACATCTCTTGCCCAAGCCACCACTCAGTCTCAAACACCCACAACTGAAAATAATTCCTCCACTTCATCCTACTCGAACACGGCTAGTATTATTCCTTATTCCTCTATTTTCTTTGCTTCTCATCAGCATGATTTTCTGTCACTCATACACAAAAAAGTCACAAAATACTACTAATGTTCCTTAGATAGCCGACACTAGTGCTACAGACCATATGGTCTATTCCTCCTCTTTCCTCACTTCTATTATTTGCACAACCAAAGCACAATTTCACTTACCCAATGGTTCCCTTGCTAATGTTACACACATTGGCACAGTTCAACTCTAAAAAACTATCACTCTCACTGGTGTTCTCTGTGTGCCTTCTTCCTCCTTTAATCTTCCTTCGGTTAGTAAGCTCACTCATGAATCCTCTCTTTGCCTTGTCTTCTTGAATATTTTTGCTTCATACAGGTCCTATCTGCATGGATATGATTGGACCTGCTAAAATTCATCATGGCTTTTACTTCCTTCTCACAAGTTCTCAAGAAAACAAAGCTGTCATCCAATCCACTCTTGTCAATTTCAAAGATACCTCTTTTTCCTCCAATCCTCGACTCTACAATGCCGTGACACAACCAAATTTCAAGCTTTGGCATCTTAGATTAGGACAACTATCAGATCAACATTGGAAGCTAATTCCATCTATTTCTTTAGATGCCAATTGTAATCTTCCCTCAAATTGTATTGTTTGTCACTTAGCAAAACAGAAGCGAGTTCCTTTTTATTTGAGCACTTCTTGTACCTCTTTTAATTTTGATTTAATCCATTGCGATATTTGAGAACATTACTATCTTCCATCTATGCAAGGATATCACTATTTTATCAAGATTGTTGATGAGCACAGTCGGGTTACTTGGGTGTGTACCTTATGAAATTTAAAATTGAGATTAGATAGCTTTTACAAAATTTTATCCTTATGGCACAAACTCAATTCAACTCCAACATAAAAAAAATCAGATCCGATAATGGACTAGAATTTCAAATGCTTGACTTTTACAATTTTCATGGCATCCAACATCAAAAAACATGTATTTACACACCCCAACAAAATGGGGTTGTCAAAATGAAGCATCAAAAGCTCCTTAATGTTGCTAGAGCTCTTTTGTTTTAGGCCTCTCTCCCACTCAAATTTTGGGGAGATATCATTTTGACGGCAACTTATGTTATCAATTGAACACCAATACCTATTATAAAAGATAAGACTCCATATGAAGTTCTCTTCTCCTCACCACCTTCCTACACTCATTTAAGGGTCTTCGGATACCTATGTTACGTTTCTACTCTTAAACATGATAGAACTAAACTTGATCCTAGGGCTACCAGGTATGTTTTCGTTGGTTATCCTACTTGCACCAAAGGATATTGTAACGCCAGTCCTTGTGGTGGGTCTTTTTGAAATTGATTTTTAGAAAATAGACGGGAATTACGGTTCCTTTTGAAATTTTCTTTCATTTCATCCCAGGATACAAAAGACTCCATGTTTATAATAAAACTTGTTTCTTAATTTAAAAGGTTATAGTGAAAAATATTAAATTTTATAAATAAAATCTCTCGTACAAAATATCTTGCCTAAACTTTCATGCTCTTTCCTTTGGACTGTGCCCGTCCTAACGCGTCATGCTCATCTTGTCCCTAGGAGGGCACACCTAAAAACTAAAATGAGTCGATGACTCGTAAGCATTACTTCATACAATTAACATATATGAACATAGGTTTTCAGTCATGCATTCATCACTCCAAACATATCATACATAGACATGCAATTCCTTTTAAAACATTGAGAGATGAGGATTTTCTTTAAAAACTTTTTCCTCTCGTAGAACAGTTCCACACGTCTCGATACCTTCATTTCTTAAAGAGTCTGTTCATGCATACATCTTTTTTTACATACATTCATGCATACATCCTTTCATACATACGTGCATTCTTTCTTAACATGTATACATTCTTTCTTATCGCTTTCATTGGTCGTTGCACCCCGTGTGCTGTGGTTAGCGATCTTTTGGACCTGATTCTACCCGTGGCCACGGGTTGAGAATCCATTCCGTCAGGGTGCAGCACTGGGTGCACTACTAGTACTACTTACCCGGCAATGCGATCTGCCCAATCTAGTCCTTTGGCACCTTTTCATTTCCATTCATATGGCCGTTACGTATTTTCATACATTAAGCATTCATCCATTCCTTCATTTCAGTCCTTTCATTCATTTTTAGTCCAATCAGTCTTTTACAGTCCATTCCTTTCATTCAGTTCTTACAGTTATTAACAGTTTTTACAATCCTTACAGCTCTTTACAGTTATTACAATCCTTCAGTCCTTTCATTCATAAAATTCATTTTAAAAGCAAGGAACATTTTAAAACAGTTTTCTTTCATGGCATCATTTAAAATATCAGTTCATGCATCTTTTTAAGTATCAGTTCGTTTCATTTCGTGAACATACATATAATACGTACCACGTATAGCATCCACCCACATGCATACACTTACTTACTTTGGGTGCGTGAAAAGGGGTTGCAAAGAAGGGTCATTACTTACGTATATTTGAAAACTTATACTTAGCTTTCTTTCTTAAAAAGTGTTTCGTGTCAGTTCGTAAAGCATCTTAAAGAAAAGCGTTTCTTTTTCATCTTCTTTTATTTTGAAAATTCTACGCAATACTTACCTAGACTTCATGCCATACTCATTCCATGCAATCCATTAGTGTGCGTGTCAAATGACAACCTATATGCATACACATAACTTTACGTCATTCTCTATCTAATGCATAAGCAACTATATTAGAAATAGAACTATGCTTTACTTGGAATACTCTCCATCCATCCCTGGGCTCTTACGAGCCATTTACTATGCTAAAACCTTCAGGGTCCTAATCCTTAAAGTGAACCTCTATAATTCACCTTAAGGTTAAGACACTAAGACCTTCATCTTATTTTTCTATCAACCACATGTCGACACATGACTCAGACTGACTAAGTCATGCATTCCAGTCCTAAACAACTTACCCATTACTACCTTCATGTATCATAACCCATACTCAATTCTCATTCTTATTCATACATGTCACACGGCTTTAAGCCAACTTTGGGGCTAAAACACCATGTAACCATGTTGAGGACTGATTACCCATTACATATAGTAAACCTGTCTAACACACGTGTCTCGCCAAAGGCACATGTACCTTATCCATTTTATCACCTAAGACCAACTTATAGTCTAATGAACACTCGCTTGTATAAACAAGCTCTAGCTTGCTTAGACCCGGTCGATAGGACTCTTCCTATTTTCCAACCCTATACAAGTTCATCCTGATACTTAACAAGAGGACTACATCCACAAATGTACCTCTGTCAAGTCACGTAGCTCGAGACAAATCCCGAGTCAAGTCACGACGCCCGTCATGTTTCCGCTGCACTACTCTAACACTTTTTCACTACTACTCACATACTCTCAACCATAAGTCAACCAAAAGGTGACACCCGTCACCTCAAACTACAAGCCACGTCACAACTATTTCGGGACACTGTTACACAGTTCCCGGCGCTACATAATACATTTTACACTCCTTAACTATACAACCATCCTTTTACTTGCGACACGCCTTACAGTGCATCACTACACAACACAGTGGCGGTTAGCCACGTAAAGTGGCGTTTGGGCTTAGGAATAGATAGGCATGGTCTTGGAAAGGCTCAAGGTGGCCTCATGGTAGTCTGGGCAGCAGAGCACAGTGGTATCCCATTGTGAACAGTGCACCCGAGAGAGAGTGAAGGTGAGTGAGAGAGGTGGGGATGGGCTGGAGGTTATGGATAGGCATGGAAGAGCTTGAGGGAGGTGTGGTGGAGCTGTGGTGGCGAGGTGGTGGCTGGACGGTGGTTTACGGCGGCGAATCGGCCATGAGTAGTGTAAACCGTGCATGAGAGAGTGGGGGAGAGTGAGAGTTGTGGGTAACTCGGTTGGACATGAAAATAGTTAGGGAAGGTCGTGGTGGTGAAAGGATCATGGTGGTGGTAGTAAGGTGACGTGGGTAGCCATGCACGGTAGTGAAACCATGTGTGTGTGTAGTGACCCATCGGAGAGACAAAGAGGTAGGGGAAAGGAGACCATGGAAATGAAGCCCATGAAGTGGGGATGCCATTGGTGGTGGTAGGAGGCCAAGCTGGCCGTGTATGGTGGCGCTACTATGGAGAAATGGGATTGAAACCCATTTTGTGGAAGTTGTCATGAAAGGAAAAGGAGGGCACGTGAGAGCTCACCGGTAGGAGGAGATGTTGGTCGAAGGGAGAGGAGCAAATGGTTACCGGCAGTGAGACCATGGGTGGCCGGCAGTGGTTGGGCTGGAGGAGGAAATGGTTCGGCTATGGAGAGAAGTCGTGTACGTCGGGTTCATGGGGGGAGAGGAGAGAGAAGAAAAAAAGAAAAGTGAGGAGAAAAAGATAGGGGCTTGGGTATTTAATCCAGATCCTTTGTTTCGGGATCTTCAAAATAATCTAACAATGAGTTTAAATACTGATTTGAAAATACGTAAGGGTTTAGTTAAAATAAAACACTGAGAGGAATTAAGATCGAATATTATTTTATAAACTAAAGTTTATAAAATAATATTCCTTCATCATTAATTAAAATGATGAAGTCTCATTAATCACTCGAAGAAAATAAAACCATTTAAATTAATTTAGAGTTTTCAACATAAATTTAAATCTTGTAATATTTTTTAATGACTAAAATATTTTAATTTAAAATAATTTTTCATAATTATAATATTTTTTGAGCTCTTCAAAATTATATAATTGTGTTATTTAAAAATACTTTTAGTCCAATAACATTAAAAATATCACATATAAATATTTTCAAAATATTTAAAATATCCATAAGTTTTAATCGAACTTGCTTTAAAATCCGTTTAGTATATTTTAAAACATGCCATCAAGGTATGACACGTAAAATGAGACTCGTAATTATAAAAGAAAGAATGAGCAGGTTATTACAGATATAAAGTCCATAATTTTTATACCAATACCACCTCCATTTCTAGGGATGTTGTCTTCATTGAGTCGAACTTTCCTTTCAAAATATTCTCTGTCAATCAATCACCTTCTCCCCACTCTGATTTGGTCATTCCAATATCTTTACCTGATTTCAGTACTCCTGCTGTCTCAGCTGATCCTTCTCCTTTCTCACCAACTCCTTTCACAAATTATGACTACCTCACGGCTCAAGACCTATCTCCTCCTTCCTATAATTTTTCACCCATTAAATCTGAGCCTGAACAAGCTTCCTCTACTATTCATACCCAAGACAACAGTCCATTCCATCTTAGAAGGTCAAAACGTGAGGGACATATTCTTTTCTATCTCCAGGACTATCATTGATCTCTTGCCTCTCAAACTTTTAGTCCTGGTCTTTCCCCAACTTCTTAGCCCCCTTCAAAATCACATTTCATATGATCATCTATCCTCAAATCACAAAGCATATAGCTTGTCTCTTTCTCTCACATGTGAACCTAAGTCTTATGAAGAAGCTGTGATTTACAACCCATGGAGTGATGCCATGTAGTTTGAAATTGAGGCCCTTAAGGCCAATGGTACTTGGTCCATCACTCCTTGAGGCCAATGGTACTTGGTACTTGGTCTATTGTGCCAAAGTTATTTCCAATTATTTCTTTCAACAATGAATCGTTTTGTGTCGCCCTGAGAATTTGAAGTGATAATTAAATTGATGCAAGTACTAAAAAATGAGACAATATTATGGTAGATGTATCTGACATTATATCAAAACAAAATTTTTTATATTGATTCTTTACCTTGTGCGTAAGGCAATTGTAGATAGAAGCAGAGGTTCAACAGTGAAGACACTCGTTGGTCTTGACGATAAACAGAGGCCTACATTAGAAATATGTATAATTGAATATGTAAACATATGATAGATATGTAATAAGAATATTAATTTTAATGGGAATTACCATTTTCAAAAGCAATTCTTATCCAGGTTCCAGTATTATCAGCTTTGTTTCAATCAGATTTGGAATTCCTATGCATTCATCACGAACAAATTGATTCCACATTGCCAAGCGCGCGCAGGAGTTTTAGACTACAAAAGGTGCAAATTTAAGTAATTTTTTAATAATCAAAATATTAAAACATGTTAGATTGAAAATTCTATGAATGTAATTGAAAATGTGGCCATACCTTTGATCGATAATATATATATCTTGAGCTCTTGTTTTACCATGAACGGAATTAACTTCCTTCGACTGTTCCATGTGGATTGCAAGAGCTAAAATGTCTAAATTTTGACCTTTTTTGTTAGTTTATAATGAAGTAAAAACATATAAATAAATGAAAATGCTCATACAGTGTTGACCTATTTCAGCATCAGTGTCTTTATAAGTATCAACTTGATCCAAAGACACAATGTTGTACTCCGGAGGCCTTGTTGGTATCTCCTCATCTTCAATATCTTCAACAATTGTTTTTGAATTTAAGATCCATTGATATTTGTATGCCTCAATTTGATGTCTTGCATCAATTTGTTTCACAAACACATTGCTTATATAATATGATTGATATATGTGCAAGGTGTCATCGCAGAGATCGATGTCCCACCCAAATATCACTGTCTGGACTCGATTACCCAGAAACAAAAGATGGAACTTATTTATTGAATATTGTTGCACAAAAATTATTCTTTTAGAGTCAAATCTATGAAAAACAATAAAACTCATATTTTAATACCTTAGCATCTATCAATGTTAAATTTTGATACTTCGTTGGCAACCTCTGTGCCGTCTGTTCTAGTATTTTTCTACTACGATCATTTTTATTTTTCAATTTTTTTTAGGTGGAGTGATATTCTTGATCTATGTGTAAAGAGTCTACTTTTTTTCTACATTTAAAAATTAGAACAGAAATAAATATTAGTATACATATTATGAATTTTACAATAAAATTAAAGCAGATAATACAATACATTAATAATAACATTAAAAAGGTTGAAATACTAACGTAATGCTATAACGAATTTGTCAATGTTAACATATCTCTATATATAATATTTTTTGTATATTTTTTCTAGAATTGTCAATTGTGGTTGGTCTTATCAAAATCTTCATTAAATCAGCAATTTTTACTCTCGATAATGCGACATATAACCATCCATGAGAAAATACTGGTTCAAGTAAATATATACCAACAGAATTAAATGTTTCTCCTTGTAATTTATTTATTGTCATTGCAAAATTTAATCTTATAGGAAATTGTATTTGCTTAAATGCAAAACTATTATTCTCATTTGTATCTGGCAAGAATTGAATTCTAGTTGTAAAAACTCTTTTGCCTTCGTGATGACCAACTAAAATTTCTACATCAATGACATTACAACTAAAATTGCAACAAATCAACTGTGTGTCATTGCATAAACCTTATGAAGTATTTATATTTCTAAGTAACATGATAGGACAATTCTTTTTAAGTAATAATTCATGTGGTAGTAATCTATTTGATCTTAAAGTATTTAAGAAATCTTCCATAACACCTTGTTCATATGTATCAATTGTTTCATCAAAATTATAATATTGCACCATGTCACCAAGAAAGTTTTCAGTCAATATGGCATTTACTTCATCATCTAATTGATTTTTTTGCATTAATATAGCTCAATCTATCATTACAATTAAAATGTTTGAATAATTTGAAATATCTCTAAAAATAGCTTCTATTAAAGAATTTAAAGATTCAATATCATTATTGTAATGAATAAGCATTTTATTTAGAATTTTGATTATTTCATCAACAATAATTGATGCAATACCATCACCCACTTGAATCAATTAATGGGAAAAATTAGGATCTAATCTAGCTCTCATAGTTTCTATTAATTTAATTTTGTTTAAAGTAGACCATAGCTAAGAACAGGCTAAACTTGATCAATCTATTCTTCTCTTGTGCTCTTACGAATTACAGATAATACTTGAATGTCTGAAATCAAGCGTTACAATAGTGGGTTTTTGGTCATTATGAGAATAGGAGTTTTTTGGTCATTCGACTTTGACTGACATAGACAAGGGACACTAAATGGAGTACGCGGGCCTGAACTTGAGAGATTGTATGTAGCAATTCTCCTAAGAATATCTAAAAACAGTTACATTCCCAAATAGGTTAATATTTCTCCAATTAGGCTTCACTGGCTCAATATACCAAACGATGCATGGTTCTTAAACTAGTAGAAGATTTTGTCGACTATCTTGAATGCCTACTTTGCAAGGTTGACATATATCATGAGTAATTCGATGAGTAATAATGGACTCCCCCCTCTTCTACTTCATGATTCTTGTTCTACATTTTATGGAATTAGATCCATCAGTCATTTGCCCTCTTTTGAATAAAGTGAGATCCACATAAAAAATAATTCACATTTTTACGATGGGTCTCACTTTTTTCCAATGTTTACCAACCTTGGTCCTCACGACAAGTCCTTTGAGATTTGTGATATATAACGATAAAAAAATCTTCCACATTTGCTTTAATTTCTAAATTGAGTAAAGCACATCCAACATAGAAACGCCTTTGGAATGATTTTGATACAACTTTGGGTTAAATATTGCGTGATCAGTCAACTTTTGTGTGAGAGACCAAAATGAGAGTTCGAGTGATGAGTTATGATGGAAGCAAAAAGGTTAAGATATTTAGAGCAACCACAAAACTTAACAAAACTCTTACTTGGGTGTGACCATAGTAGTACCTACTAAATCGGGTTTAAGCCATAACTTAGGGCCCATTCCTATAACGAATTTTAGTCATTTGGCGACTAAAACTAGTATAAGATGGATTCATATTCAGATTCGAATTCAGAACCTAGTACAACACCCCAAATTTTGTAGAGATTTCTATTTTGCTATTTATTTAGTATTATTATTATTTTATTTAAAGTTTAATTTGGGACATAGGATGAGACTTAAAATTCTCATCATATTTCATCATTACAATTTTTCTAAATTCTTATACAAAATATAGTAAAGAATTCAACTTTTTCAAATCACAATTTAATTTTTTTCAAATTTTAAAACAATAATAATATTAAAATAAAATATTTTAAACTTTCACCTAAAATAAAAAATTCTCATCTCACCCAAAGTAAAATTTGGATGGAGTTATCATTAAGCTTTTAAAATGTACTTATTGTTTGTTGTTTACATTTTTAGGGTAGAATTACTCCCTAGGCCCATGAGTTTTGTATGAAGCCTAGTTGCGGTTTATTGAACAGTATTGGATAAGCCATGGGTTCAATAATTTATTTTGAATGGCTATAGATCTTATTGGGCCCAACAAGTTTGTTAAGGCCCATTATTTAATGAGAATGGGCCCATGGGCTCCATAAATTATTTAAAGTCTCATATATGTTTATAGGACGTTTTGGACTTATTTGAACTCAAGACTTAAATGACAGCCCATGAAAGCATAGGCAGCCCAATAGTCTAATTAGACCCTTAAGTGGCCAACCCATTTGTTAAACCCAAGAGACCTCTAAAAGCCCACAAAATGGACCCATCAAAACCCATCCATGACCCACGATTCAACCCAAAACCATCTGATACCCAGCCCATTTAGTGTAAAATCAGCCTCTTATACGAAAAGCATGTCAGATGGCATGAGAACCAGCCTCCATAAGAGAGGTCTTAAGTTCGATCTCCCTCCCCAATCCCCAATATCAAAAAAAAAAAAAAAATCAGCCCCTTATATGCACGTAAAAATAGATTACCGCCTTCATCAACCTAGGGTTGCCACACACAAGCACGTGTGTAAATAAGAGATGATTAAGTTTGGGGTCTTATTTTGGTATAATATTATGACTATTAAAAAGCGATGATTTACATATGTTACGGTTGCAGAAGAATCAATGCGCAAGTCATACGGATGGTTTATAAGTCCAAACTTTGTTTATCTAACGTAAACACTTCGTGAAATATCATTTAGGTGTCAAGTTTGTACGAGAGGTGATATATTACGTGAGGTAATAAAATAATTTATAGAAAGTAATAAAATGGTTTCCATTACTTGAGTCAACATGTTTTATCGGGTCTTGAAAAATAAAAATTCTATGTGCAGTCATTTTTGTGTACTTTTTTCATACGCAGTCAATTACATCAATGGAGTACGCAATGAGTATGGAAAAGTGATTGTATGTAGTATTACTATTTGAAAAATGAGAGATCAGAAAAAGTAGAATTTGAACATATCTAAGAATGCCTAAAAATAGTTGTATTCCCAAACAGACTTTAAGTCTATATAGTGATATAATATAGATTAGCACTTTCTTTAAATCCCTAGATCCTTCACAAGTGGCAAAAGAGATACAAGCTTATATGGAATGTAGCACTAGTCATCATATCTATTCCACTGATCATTCTTGTTAATGTTGTGTTTTGAACGCTTTTGGGCCGAGCTCCTCAGGAGATCGGGCCTTCCTTTTACCTACATACACAAAGTCACTCCGAAGTCCAGCGACCGAGTGGCAGCTAGATAGAGCCTGTAATGCCTAAGTCAGTAGGAGAAAAGAGAAGAGACTCTAAAATCAAGTTATATGTTCTCCATTATCTGCACTCAGCATTCGAGGACGGCCTTTATACCTGTCCTTGGGTTGGAGACCCATGCCCTACCCCTCTGACTGAGGGGTGCCTCCTGCCAAAGCCCATTTAATGCGACATGGTCTTTGGGAAGGGGTGCTAAGTCGTGGAGTCCCATCAAGATGGCGTGCTGCTCCTTCCATGGTGAAGGGGGGACTAGGTGCTCTCCGGGCCATGGGCCACCCAACCCATACAAGTTCATCAAAATATATAATAAAAATGAAGACTTGTTTGGAGAAAATTTAAATCCTTAAAATTTAACCAAAGTTCTATCAAAATTATATATTTACAAGTTCAGTTATATAAATACTTCTTATATATATTTAAATTTAAAATTTAAATCCTTAAAATTCTATCAAAATATATGCATGACACGAGAACATTCGGGATCATTAACTGAAAATAACAACAAAGTTACAAATATAAAACATTGTTAGAAGAAGAATAAGAAGTTATATTTTTATTATGTGATATCCCGTTTTTACGTGTATTTTCACTGAAGGAATATTTTAATTTAATTAAAATATTAGTTCTTTTATTTTAAATTATTGGATTTTAAATTGATTTTATTTGTTATTTAAGTTTAAATTGCTGTTTAATTTATTTTAGCTTGTCTTTGGTTTTAAAATTTAGCAGTTAGTTTTTATTAGTTATTTATTATATTTTAGCTTTATGTTGTGTTTAAAATATTTTCTTGGTTTTTTGCTTTTAAAGTTGTTTTCATTGGATCAGTTTTTGAACTCCAGGAGTGAGGATTGGACCTCATTTCTTTTCCTCATCTTTTCTTTTTCTCTTTCTCTTTTCCTTTTTCTTTCTTTCTTTTCTTCTTTCTTTCTTTTTCTTTCTTTCTTTCTTCCCGTTCTTCTCCTCCCGCGCGACTCTCTCTCTCTACCCATTTCCGTTCATTTTTCTCTCTCCGCCCAGAACCACCGCCACGGGCCACCGTGCGGCACACCACTCACCCAGTTTTCTTCCCCTCCGGCCGATGATCATCCCCACCAAGTTTCACCGGCATCCGAGCCGCCATTTAGTCAGAATAGTCACTCCAAGCCGAACGGCTTTTGCTCCGATTTGCCGCCGTCACTCCACCTCCAGCCACCACATCTTCACCACTTCATCACCGAGTCCTTGCCGTCCTAAACCACCCATTTCCAGCCTCAATCCATCGCCGGAACAGTCCCCACGAGCTAACTCTCCGATTTGGGTATTTTGGCCTCCTACCACCATTTTCGCTGCCACCCACAGCCGACCCTCACTTCCACTAGCTTCATAAACATCCCTAGACCCTTCTCTATCAATCTCACATCTTGGTTTGTCCCCGTTCGAAAGTGGGTAATTTATTATCCACGGCAACAGTGTAAATTACACTGTTACGTTGCTTTTCCTCCGCTTTTTGCAACGCCGCAAGCTTTCGAAAAATACCATATAGCGCTGTAAGTATTTTTCAAATTTCATTTTAGATTTAAATATATTATTGCTTTTACAACAATTATTCATAACTGGTTGGTTATTCCGAACTGAATCCGAAGAGTCAGGGGTTGAATGGAATTAAGGACGGAGTTGCTTGTTTGGTTGTTATGGATGTTTGGAAATTGTTGGTTAATTGGTGTCGTATCATTTGCATTGCATTGTGCACGTATATGCATGTGTTAAATATTGAAAACTGGGTTTTCAAGCGAGAAATATTTTATTGGTATATATGAACGTATGGATTGATTGGTTTGATTCAGAGGCACGTGTAGGGATGGTGGTAAGCAAGGATGGTGATAGAGTCCCACCTACGATTCCCGCCTACGATTCCCGCCTACGGTGCACGCGGCGTAGGGATGGTGGTAGAGTCCCGCCTGTGATTCCTGCCTATGGTGCACGCGTAGGGATGGTGGTGAGCAGGGATGGTGGTAGAGTCCCGCCTGCGATTCCCACCTACAGTACTCTGATGGTTTGGTTAATGGGCCATTTTCTGGAAAAACGACGAGACTAGTTTTTGGGCCATTATCTGGGATAATGGCAAGGATATGATTAAAGGATATATTTTGGGCCAAATGGGATTTTTGGCGTGCGTGGTAAAAATATGATTTTATGAGTTTTGTGCATTGGCATCCTTTCATGCATATTGTTTGAGTTTTATATGTTTTATCTGGTGGTGTTTGGATTTTACTTACCTGCGGCAACATTTTTGGTACCGTAGATTTTGGTGCAGAGTTCGAAGAAGAGGAGAAGGCTGAACCCGAGGATGCGGCTCCGCCGGAGTGCTGAGTTAAAGTCTATGCTTTGTAGTTGGTTTTTAAAACAATATTTGTATTATGTAATATTTTATTATGTATGTTTTAAACAGCTTTGTATTAAACTAAGGAAAATTATGGTACTTAGTTATATGACTTTCGTTATCCGCTGGGTTTTCTTTTGTACATTTGTTGCTTTTACACACACTTGACACTCGTCGATAGAGTGGTGACTCGTGTTGTCATCATCCGGATATCTTGATTTCCCCGTGTCTGTGCTTGGGGATTTGGGGGCGTCACATATTATATATGTTGACTTCATCAAATAATTTAGTGCATAGGGTGAACTTGTATGGGAAGCTAGTTAAATAACCAAAGTTCGGTTATATATTTACTTATATATATTTTGAAAAGTTTTCATATTTTGATAGAAATAATTTACTGCTTGACTTCGGTTATGAAGACTTTTCAAATGAAAGTAGAAGAATTCCAAAATTTTGATAGAATTAACCAAAGTTCTACCTTCATCATAAGCGTAGGTTTGAAAGAATGAAGAAATGGATGTACAATTGGAAATAAAAGGTAATTAAGCCAAATCTGCATCACTTTCCACTAATCATGTGTTGGGGGGATTTTTCCCAAGAGCACGAGCCTAACCCAATAAATAGCGGCACCCTGTCCAAGACTAGGCCAAAGCACACTTAACCTCTCGGTGGCCCACCCAAGAAGCTCTTGGCCCAACCAAGCACGGACCTGGGTGTCGGGTTAGGCTAGCCAAAAAGCACAGGACCTTCTTCCCCCCTTTTTCCAAATAGGAAGGAGAAAGCACATTATCCTTATGGGACTCCACACCCTGGCTCAGTCAAGCAATGCCGCAATAATTATCTGCACCACAAAGCCATGTCGCATTAAATAAGATTTGCCAAGGGGCGTCCCTTTGCTTGATCGCAAGGCATGGGTCACTGTCCTCGAACGCATGTATAAAGGTAGCCCCCTAGACGTCAAAAGGAGGAGATCAGTAATTCAGAACTTTAAAATAGATTCATCTCCTACTTAACTCAAGGCTAACTTAAGTATCGGAGGCTCCGTCTGGGCCCCCCACAGTTGCTGGATCAGAGAGTTGTTTTGTGTATGCGAGAACAACTTGAAGGCCTAAGCCACCAAAGATGTAAGAAATACGTTGTTAACAATGTGCTACATGGTTGACCCAGCATTTTCTTTCCTCACAAGAGCTGACACCTAGTATCTACTCAAAATTGTAACCCTCTATACTAGTCTAAGTCCACATGGGTTAGGATTGTCGCTTGTATTTATCTAGCTTCACATACAAAGTTCACCCTATGCGCTAAATTATTTGATAAAGTCAACAAAATAAAAATATAACTTCTTATTCTTCTTCTAACAATATTTTATATTTGTAACTTTGTTGTTTTCATTTAACGATGCCGAATATTTTGGTGTCATGCATGTGGCCACCAATCTTGCACTATTTGCTTTAATTTTGCCAATTCCTCCATGCCAACATTGACAATCACAAATAATTTAGTACCCCTTACATTATATATGAACAAGAAAATAATAATCGATCCTACAATAAATATCAGATTCTTCAACCAAAGAAATTGGTCGGCAATCTTTCGATTGGTTTCCCTTGAACACCTTCTTTTAGACTAATAATATCATTTTGCTTCATAAGATATTCTTATTTTTCAAATACTACTTTTATCTTTGGTTCTACTTCCTTGACAAAAGTTTTGCAAGAAGTATAGATGAATTTTAGCAATGTAATTAAATAGAAATGGAGAAAATCGAAGGAAACAAATGACTGTGACCAACATTGGTAGAGAAGAATCAAATTACAAGACTCTTTTACTTTTGACACTACAAAATTGTGCATCAAAAAGTTCAAGATATGTATGAAATAAACAATCAAATGAATCAAAAGCAAATAATTTGACATAACTCACGTTGCGCCTAAACTTAACTCAAACTAGTAAACCAAAAATTTAGAACAGTTTTACGTGCAAGTATATAGGTGTTGTAGTACTTAACAGGGTCGAATCCACAGAGATTGACTTGTATGATAAGGAAAATAAACTTACTAAAATAAACATGCAATCAAATAGAAGAGAAAATTACTGAAATGAAGATTTCTAAAGTAATAGAATAAAACTAAGATGATAAAATAAATCGATATGAAGAACGATTAAGGTTTCGAGGATCTGTCAAATAATTTAGAATATTATCTCCGATCAATCTACTTCAATTAAACTAGAATAATGATTCCATTTAATTGGAAGATTTAGCATTTAAGGTCAAGAAAACTAATCACTAATGATTAAACATGAACGATTGATAATTAATGTGACGCCCCCAAATCCCCACGCACGAACACGGGGAAATCGAGACGTCCGGATGATGACATCACGGGTCATCATCCTATCGACGTGTACCAAGTGTGTGAAAAAGCGACGAATGTGCACGAGAAATACGCGGCGAAAAGCAAGTCAATAACTAAGTACCACAATTTTTCTTGTTTAATACAAAACTATTCAAAACATACATAAATAAATATTACAAGACACAAATATAATTTTAAACTAAATACAAAACATGACATCAGCACCCCGACGGAGCCGCATCCTCGGGCTCAGCCTCCTCCTCCTCATCCTCGATCTCTGCACCAAAATCTACGGTACCAAAAATGGTGCCGCAGATAAGTAAACTCCAAACACCACTAGATAAAAATATATAAAACTCAAACAATATGCATGAAATAAAAACCAATGCACATGCGCCATAAAACATGATTTTTACACGCACGCCAAAAACCCATTTGGCCCACAAAAACATATCTTTAAAACCAAGCCTCGCCATTATCCCAGATAATGGCCCAAACCACCATTTTCCCAGAAAATGGATCAAAAACCTCGAAAACCAAACATCGCCATTTTCCCAGAAAATGGCCCACATCTGAAAACCATAAAAACAAACCGGTTATGCATGCACCATGATCTCCCCTAGGGATCACCCGCACATCCTGGCTCTGTGCCACACCGCAGGTAACGACTACGCATGTGACACCTAAACGAGCGATGCCCAGACTCGCGCCTCGCGGGTACCTGGTCAGGCCATCCTCTAATCCCCGCCACTCTAGGGACCACGGAATCGACACGACAGCATTACCGTATCGTGCGATCCGATCATCGCCCTGCGACAACCCAGGAGATGTCACTCAGTTTTATCCACTCCCGAGTGACTAGAGGAGCTCCACCAAGATAATAACCCATCCCGGCTTTGGCTCTTGAGACACACGCACCCAAAAACCATTTACGCCAATAAAACGGGATTTTTCCGATTAAAAACAATATGCACATAAACCCAATATGCAACTCACGCCTCATAGCACAAATAATCAAGCAAACCCAAACAAACAAAACCAAGCACTCCGTCCTCAATCCATCCGACCCCCGAACTCTTCTGACTCAGTCCGGAATCAGCCAACCAACAACAATTAATTATTGAATGAGTAAAATATATTTAAATCTAAAATTAGGGTTTGAAAAATACTTACAGCGCTATACGGTATTTTTAGAAAGCTTGCGGCGTTGCAAACGGCGGAGAAAAAGCAACGTAACAGTGAAAATTCACTGTGGCCGTGGGTTGTAAAATACCCACTTTTGAACGGGGACAAACCAAGGCTTGGGATTGATAGGGAATGGTCTAAGGATAATTATGAAGCTAGTGGAAGTGAAGTTTGGCCGTGGGTGGCGGCGAAAACGGTGGTTAATGGCCGGATTTCCCAAAATGGAAAGCTAGCTCGTGGGAGCTGTTCCGATGGCTATTAGAGGCCGGAAATTGGTGGGTTAGGACGGGAAGGAACCGGTGATGAAGTGGTGAAGAGGTGGTGGCCGGAGGTGGAGCGACGGCGGCGGATCGGGGCAAAAACCGTGGGGCTTCTTGGCAGTTTTCCGGCCAAACGGCTGGCCGAATGGGGCTGGGGTTCGGTGGGGTGGTGCGCCGGCAGGAGGGGGTTCGACCGGCGGGGGTGGTGTCGACCACAGTGGCCGGACGGCGGTGGGTCGGGGCTGGGGCTGAATCCGGCGTGAGAGAGAGAGAGAGAGAGAGAGAGAGAGAGAGAGAGAGAGAGAGAGAGAGAGAGAGAGAAGGAAAAAGAAGAAGAAAAAAGAAAAGGAAAAAGAAAAAGAAAAGAAAAGAGAAAAAAAAAAGAGAAAAAAGAAAAAAGGGAAAAGAAAAGATGTAGGAAATAAATGAGGTCCAATCCTCACTCCAGAAAGCAAAACAAATCCGCCGAAAACGAGATTAAAAACCGTAAAATGACTAATTAAATAAAACACAACATCCAACAAATAAAAACCAATTTTAAAATGCAATAATTTAAAATAAATAAACCAAGATATTAATTAAATTAAAAACAACCCTTCAGTGAAAATACACGCAAAAGCGGGTCATCACATCCTCCCCCCTTAAAACAAATTTCGTCCTCGAAATTTTCAAGATCAACTACCAACTTAAAGCAAGCCACATAAAATCACATAAACCAACTATGACCAAGATTAAGATACGTACCTTCATTACTCAAACAAGTATGGGTACTGCTCCCTCATGTCCACTACTCGCTCCCAAGAGAAGTCTTGAGCTAACGGATCTCCCCACGCCACCTTAACCAAAGGTATCGTCTTGGACCTCAACTGTTGCTCCTTCCAATCTATGATCTGCGACGGAACAACCTCATAAGTGAGATCCGGTTGCAACTGAATACCCTCTGGGTCGACGAAGCGTGGCTCTTGCTGTCCAAAGCTCTTCTTCAAGGACGATACGTGGAAGACATCATGAATATCCCCAAAATACTCTGGCAAAGCAACTCTATAGGCAACGGACCCTACCTTCTCCAGAATCTGAAAAGGGCCGACATACCTCGGATCCAGTTCATGGGAGAGACTTTGAGATAAACCCAATCACCAACTTCAAAAGACAACTCTCTCCTCCTGGTATCAGCGTAGCTTTTCTAGCGACTCTGAGCTGCCGCCATTTTATCTCTGATGATCCGGACTTGGCTTTGCATCTCTTAAATTATTTCGGGTCCAATAATCTTACTCTCCCCGACTTCATCCCAACACAAGGGTGATCTACACTTCCTCCCGTAAAGAGCTTCATAGGGAGCCATCTGAATGGTTGCATGGAAGCTGTTATTATATGCAAACTCTATGAGCGGCAAATGGTTTTCCCAACTCCCTTGAAATTCCATGACACACGCTCGCAACATGTCTTCAAGGGTCTGAATGGTGCGCTCCGATTGGCCGTCTGTCTGAGGATGGTAAGCAGTACTGAACTTCAACTTAGTACCCAAAGCTGCCTGCAAACTTTTTCAAAACTGCGACGTAAACCTTGGGTCTCGATCCGATACTATACTCTTTGGTATGCCGTGCAGCTGCACTATTTCTTTCACGTACAAGCGTGTCAACTTACCCAAGGAGTCAGTGTTATTAACAGGCAAGAAATGAGCACTTTTCGTTAACCGGTCAACAATCACCCAAACAGAATTTTTCCCACTAGGCGTTCTCGGCAAACCCACTACAAAGTCTATCGTGATGTCATCCCATTTCCACTCAGGAATAGGGAGGGGTTGGAGCATACCAGCGGGTCTTTGATGCTCGGCCTTCACTTGACGGCATGTGTGACATTTCTCAACATATAAGGCAATATCTCTCTTCATTCCATCCCACCAGTAATTTTTCTTCAAGTCCCGGTACATCTTTGTACTGCCGGGATGAACTAAATAAGGGGCAGCATGAGCTTCTGCCATGATCCGCTCTTTGAATTCTGAATCTTTGGGGACCACTCTACGATCTCGAAACCGAAGTATCCCATCTTTATCCATGCTATAATGCAACGGCCCTCGAGATTTTCTGACCCTTTTTCTGATATTCAACAGCTTTGGATCCTTCCTTTGAAGAGTCTTCAATTCCTCAAAATCAGTTACCCGAATATCAAGAACTGAAGATAAAACCTATTCTTGCTGCGAACTCTCAATAAGGAGCCTTCTCATCCCACAAAGCAACGAATTCAATTCTGATGGCTCGGCTTCATCTTCCTCCAAGTGCGATTTTCGGCTCAAAGCATCAGCAACTATATTAGCCTTCCCCGGATGGTATTTGATCTCACACTGGTAGTCACTGATTAGCTCTAGCCATCGCCTCTGCCTCATGTTCAGATTTTTCTGGGAAAACAAATGCTTCAAGCTCTTGTGATCAGTGTACACCTCGCAAGCTTCCCCATACAAGAAGTGCCGCCAGATCTTGAGTGCAAAAACAATCGCAACCAACTCTAAATCGTGCGTCGGATAATTCTTCTCATGGTCCTTTAGCTGACGAGATGCATAGGCAATAACCCGTCCTTGCTGCATAAGGACACAACCCAAACCAAACTTAGACACATCACTGAAGACTACGAATGGCTTATGCGGTTCTGGAAGCGCTAACACTGGTGCCGTCGTCAACCTGTTCTTTAATTCTTGGAAGCTTCTCTCACACTTATCTGACCAAACAAATTCTGCATTCTTCCAAGTCAAAGCTGTGAGAGGTCCGGATAGGCGAGCAAATCCCTCCACAAATCTTCGGTAATAACCAGCAAGCCCCAAGAAACTCCGGATCTCGCGCACTGTAGTCGGATGTGGCCATGACAAAATGGCTTCCACCTTACTAGGATCAACAGCCACTCCGTCTCGGGAAATCACATGCCCAAGAAATCTGACTTCCTCCAGCTAGAATTCACACTTGCTAAGCTTGGCATAAAGCTGGTGTTCTCTCAATTTCCCAAGTACCAAACGAAGATGATACACATGTTCTTCAACATCTCGGGAATAAATCAGAATATCATCAATAAACACTACCACAAAGGAATCCAGATAAGGTCGAAATACTCGATTCATCAAATCCATGAAAGCAGCAGGGGCATTAGCTAACCCAAACGGCATCACCTTAAATTCATAATGCCCATACCTCGACCTAAAAGCAGTTTTAGGTACATCCTTGTCTCTGATCCTCAGCTGGTAGTATCCCGACCTCAAATCAATCTTCGAGAACACGGCTGCTCTTTGAAGCTGATCAAATAAATCGTCAATCCGTGGGAGAGGATATTTATTTTTGATGGTCACCTTGTTTAATTCCCAATAATCTATGCACATACGGAGAGTCCCATCTTTCTTTTTAACGAACAACACTGGCGCACCCCACGGCGAAGTACTAGGCTGAATAAATCCCTTATCTCCCAGCTCTTGCAACTGAGTCTTCAACTCTTTTAATTCAGCCGGTGCCATGTGATAAGGAGCTTTATGTACAGGAGACGCTCCAGGTTCCAAGTCTATAACAAACTCCATTTCCCGAACAGGGGGTAGTCCAGGCAAGTCATCCACAAACACATCGGAAAATTCTTCCACAACTGGAATGTCTACCAAAGACTTCTCCTCGGACGGCGTGGACACCATCTGAACTAAGAATGCATCCGCTCCCCATGCAATCTCTCTTCTTGCTTGAATTGCCGATATAATTACCGGCTTTTCTTTTAACTTACTCCCTACAAATTCCAGACAATCACCATCTGGAAGCTGAAAGGTAATTACCCGACTTCTGCAATTAATACTCGCAGAATATCGGTATAGCCAATCCATCCCGAGGATGATATCAAAACCCAACAGCTTAAACACAACCAAATCAGCATCCAAGAACCTTCCATCAAAATTTAACGGGCATCTCAATGCAACCTTGGAACACCATACCATTTCACCATCGGGTAAAGCCACCACCAATGACTTTGGCAAAGGTTTCGTGACCAAATTACACATCTGCGCAAACGTGGAAGATACAAATGACTGTGAAGCACCGGAATCAAACAAAGTGCAAGCATAAAACTCATACAAACGGACTCTCCCTGAACCAAACACACAACCCATGAAATCCAAAAAAACAAAGAAGAAACCAAATACACCAAAATTAAATCCAACATATAATCAAATTAATCCATACCTGTAATTACTCCAGCATCATGGGTCGCTGGCACCTCATCATCCACATCTCTGGGTGTGACAGCATAAACCCGGGCTTGCACTGCTTGCCTTGGATTTGTTCTTCCACCGCGTCTACCTCCACGACTTCCTTGAACTGCTCTTGGACATTCTCGGGCAAAGTGACCCTGCTGGCCACAATTATAACATCGAGCCCCACCAGAAGGGCACTCACCCACATGGGCTCTATTACAAACTCCGCAAACAGGCACACGTCCTCCCATGCGAACACCTGAGGATGCTTGCGGTCGAGTTCCGGTCCGCTGAACAAATTTCTGAGGTGAACCCGAGCTGCTTCCTTCACCAGAAAAACTCCGCCTCTTATGACCCGGAGGGGAGCCCATACTCAGATTATTCTCTCGCTCCACAAGGGTGGCCACATCCACTAATTCCTGGAAAGTGGATATCCGATGGCTGACCACCATACGGCGTATATCAGGGCGTAGTCCCTCCTGAAAACGCTCAGCTCGCATCTCCTCTGTGGCGATAAGGTGGGGAGCAAATCACCCAAGTTCTATAAACCTTCGGGCGTACTGTTCCACTGTCATGCCTCCTTGAACCAAATTTGAGAACTCTCTTGCCTTTTGCTTCCTTACCGATGCGGGAAAGAAGCGGTCATTAAATTCTTTCTTGAAGCGCTACTAGATTACAGCGGTGAATGAACCCAACTCTGCTTCTAGCATCACCCTCTTAGTATCCCACCAATCAAAAGCGGTGCCTTGCAACAGATAGCTGGCGTAGAGTACCTGTTGCGCCTCAGTGCAACCACACACCTCAAAAGTTCTTTCCAGGTCTTTGATCCACTTTCCAGCTTGAAGCGGATCCTCTTCTCCAGTGAAGTGTGGGGTCCTATGCACCAGAAAGCGCTCATAGGTGCATCCGGCTTGCACCATGCTGCTAGATCCTCCCGGGTAAAGCCAAGGCCCTCCCTGATATGGCCAAGGACCTCCTGGTTGCGGCCAAAGTCCTTCTTGTTGCGGACAAGGCCCTCCTTGTGGTGGCCAAGGACCCCGTTGTTGTGGCCAAGGTCCCCCTGGTTGTGGCCAAGGCCCTGTCTGTTGTGGCCTAAAATTTTGCTGCATAAACTCCGTCATCTGCCGTATGGCTTGGGCTATGGAGTCATCTCTTGACGTATTGTCCCGTGGCTCCTGAGTAGATTTCTTTGGCCTCCCCATTTTCCTGCCACCACAACCTTTGACCCCTTTTCAGAAAAAAAAAATAAAACAAATAAAACCAACAACAAACAACAAACAAAAACAGAACCAAAGACCAACACCACATCACACAAAACAAAAGAAACCAACTTGCAAAAACATAACTAAATAAATAAAAACAAACAAACAAGTTCAAACAAATAAAACAAAACAAATAACAACTTTACTTAACATAAATTTTAAAACACAACTTTAAAAGCATTATGGTACTACCTACGGGACATGTGGTTTTACCCAGATCCAAACCGCTCTGATACCACCTGTGACGCCACCAAATCCCCACGCACGAACACGGGAAAATCGAAACGTCCGGATGATGACATCACGGGTCATCATCCTATCGACGTGTACCAAGTGTGTGAAAAAGCAACCAATGTGCACGAGAAATACGCAACGAAAAGCAAGTCAATAACTAAGTACCACAATTTTTCTTGTTTAATACAAAACTATTCAAAACATACATAAATAACTATTACAAGACACAAATATAATTTTAAACTAAATACAAAACATAACATCAGCACCCCGGCGGAGCCGCATCCTCGGGCTCAACCTCCTCCTCCTCATCCTCGATCTCTGCACCAAAATCTACGGTACCAAAAATGGTGCCGCAGGTAAGTAAACTCCAAACACCACTAGATAAAAACATATAAAACTCAAACAATATGCATGAAATAAAAACCAATGCACATGCGCCATAAAACATGATTTTTACACGCACGCCAAAAACCCATTTGGCCCACAAAAACATATCTTTAAAATCAAGCCTCGCCATTATCCCAGATAATGGCCCAAACCACCATTTTCCCAGAAAATGGATCAAAAACCTCGAAAACCAAACATCGCCATTTTCCCAGAAAATGGCCCACATCTGAAAACCATAAAAACAAACCGGTTATGCATGCACCATGATCTCCCCTAGGGATCACCCGCACACCCTGGCTCTGTGCCACACCGCAGGTAACGACTACGCATGTGACACCTAAACGAGCGATGCCCAGACTCGCGCCTCGCGCGTACCTGGCCAGGTCATCCTCTAATCCCCGCCACTCTAGGGACCACGGAGTCGACACGACAGCGTTACCGTATTATGCGATCCGGTCGTCGCCCTGCGACAACCCAGGGGATGTCACTCAGTTTTATCCACTCCCGAGTGACCAGAGGAGCTCCACCGAGATAATAACCCATCCCGGCTTGGGCTCGTGAGACACACGCACACAAAAACCATTTACGCCAATAAAACGGGATTTTTCCGATTAAAAAAAATATGCACATAAACCCAATATGCAACCACGCCTCATAGCACAAATAATCAAGCAAACCCAAACAAACAAAACCAAGCACTCCGTCCTCAATCCATCCGACCCCCGAACTCCTCGCACTCAGTACGGAATCAGCCAACCAACAACAATTAATTATTGAATGAGCAAAATATATTTAAATCTAAAAGTATCATTTGGAAAATACTTACAGCGCTATACGATATTTTTAGAAAGCTTCCGGCGTTGCAAACGGCGGAGAAAAAGCAACGTAACAGTGAAAATTCACTGTGACCGTGGGTTGTAAAATATCCACTTTTGAATGGGGACAAACCAAGGCTTGGAATTGATAGAGAATAGTCTAAGGATGATTATGAAGCTAGTGGAAGTGAAGTTTGGCCGTGGGTGGCGGCGAAAACGGTGGTTGATGGCCGGATTTCCCAAAATGGAAAACTAGCTCGTGGGAGATGTTCCGGTGGCTATTAGAGGCCGGAAATGGGTGGGTTAGGATGGCAAGGAACCGGTGATGAAGTGGTGAAGAGGTGGTGGCCGGAGGTGGAGCGACGGCGGCAGATCGGGGCAAAAACCGTGGGGCTTCTTGGGCGTTTTCCGGCCAAACGGCTGGCCGGATGGGGCTGGGGTTCAGTGGGGTGGTGCGTCGGCAGGAGGGGGTTCGACCGGCGGGGGTGGTGTCGACCACGGTGGCCGAACGGCGGTGGGTCGAGGCTGGGGCTGAATCCAGCGTGGGAGAGGAGAGAGAGAGAGAGAGAGAGAGAGAGAGAGAGAGAGAGAGAGAGAGAGAGAGAGAGAGAGAGAGAGAGAGAGAGAGAGAGTCGACGCACGGGAGAGAGAGAAAAGGAAAAAGAAGAAGAAAAAAGAAAAGGAAAAAGAAAAAGGAAAGAAAAGAGAAAAAAAAAAAAAAAAAAAAAAAAAAAAAAAAAAAGAGAAAAGGGAAAAAAGGGAAAAGAAAATATGTAGGAAATAAATGAGGTCCAATCCTCACTCCGGAAAGCAAAACAAATCCGCCGAAAACGAGATTAAAAACTGTAAAACGACTAATTAAATAAAACACAACATCCAACAAATAAAAACCAATTTTAAAATGCAATAATTTAAAATAAATAAACCAAGATATTAATTAAATTAAAAACAACCCTTCAGTGAAAATACACGCAAAAGCGGGTCATCACAATTAAAACATTCACCAGCTCATTTGAATATCATAAGAATTTTTTCAAGTATCCAATGTATTCAAAAATCACAATGAATCAAAATAAATATTTAGATAATCAAAGTATCTAACAATAAAACCATTCAATCGATCAAACTCACAATGTAAACTTTAATGTTAATCCGAAAATAATGTCTAAATTATTAAACTTCACCTCTAACCTTAATAAATTTAGCCAACTATGTTCATCACATGAGCCATGGAAATCAAATAAACAATCTCCATCATAAAACTAAAGTAAAACCAAAAACTAATGCTAGAAAAATAACCCTCACAAGAGAATAAGGATGGAGAAAAGACAGAGCTCAAAAATGACTCCCCGTAAATCTCAGCCTCAATTCCCCTTGATGCAGCATCCTCTCTAGCGTTTTTCTCGCAACCCCCAAAAAAGTCCTCCCATTTTGTATGTTTCAGTGCTCTAGTGCTTCACCGTGATGCTTCCGTTCGTGTCCGTTAGTCCCCGAAGCACCCAAAAAAAAATCTCTCCCTAGTTCAAACAAAAAAAGTCCCTCCTCGTGCTCTCCCTACTCTACGTCGTCTTTCTACATTCGTAAGTCCCAAAACCCAAAAACTCCCATGCTCTCTCTCTCTCTCTCAAAAACCAGAGCCTCTCCATCCGCTGTCTAGGAGAAAGAACAGTGCTTTCCCCGCAGCTCTTCATCCAAGACTCATGTGCCCTAGCTGCTCGTCCTCAGCTCAAAACAAAAAAAGGTCTCCCTCCTCCAGTCAATAAGTTTTTTTTTTTTTCCGTTCTTGTCTTCCCTAAAGCACCCGAAAATCCCAATGCCCCATCCATCCTTTCTTGGCCCATCCAAAGCTTTCCAAACGAAAAGTGCACCAAAGCAAGTCTGGCGTTCCTCTGTAAAACCAGCCTTTTGGTGTTTCCCCCCTTCATGTAAGTCTGTCCTGATTTTCATTTCGTTCGGGTCTCTCCAAGCTAGAGAAAAAAAATGCTCCCGTCTAACCTTTTGAAACAAGAAGCCTATGCGTTTGACTCTCCCTTCACCCCCCCCCCCCCACCAAAAAAAGAGCTCCTAATGTGCGTGCCTTTCCTCAACCGAAAAGAGCAAATGCTCTTTTCCTTTCTAGACCAAAAAACACTTCCCGTGTGATGCCTGTGCAGCCCATTTAAAAATATTTAAAAGTCTAAAAATAAAACACAGCAGGATACCAAAATAAATTAAAAGTAATAATTGAATATCAAAAATATGCTGTGTATTTGAGGAAATATTGCCCAATTAAATCACAGGTTATAAAAGTAAACATGAACAATGATATTAACCAATTCAAATCACAACTCAGATTTATGCCTATTAACCATTTTTTATCTAAAACTAATAATAATGTCAATAAATTAATCAAAATATATTGGTTCTAAATTTATAAAATATGTAATATTACAGCTCAATCACACCGCCCCAAACTAGCATTTTGCTAATCCTTGAGGAAAATAGTAAAAATTAATTGAGATAAATATTGCATAAAGCTCGAAATCCAAATAAAAGCAATCAAACATAATTCTGAATTCTTACAAAAGTCAATTCGTGACTAGTCAACATCAGGAATTGTATCCACAAGGACAGTCTCAACAATTTTTCACATAGAATTTGGGCAAATGTCTTAGAACTTGGATGTGTATGTGACTAAACTATTGTGTGTTCCTCATTGATAACCATGATTTATCATAGGATTTTTCAACCTTAAGATTAATCATTATTGATTCTAACTACCTCAAAACCTAATAGACTAGCAATTTTCACGCCAACTCTATTTAAAAGTTAGACACTCAACCCCTAAAGTTTTGGATAACTGTTTCTAACCCTTTATTTAGGAAAGTTAACCCACTTTCAACATCTTCTTCTTCTTCTTTTGCATTATTTTCTCATCATCATTCCTTTTTTTATATATATATAAGGCCCAGTAGTCCTGCAGTTTACTTCTCCTATTTTAAATCAATAAACGTTAATGAGAAACACTACAAATATAAGCATGTGTAAAATATTCTTTCAAAACTTTTCCTTTCTTCTATATAAATCATACTAATTTTCATCTCAATAAATATCGCATCCTGGTATTTCAAGTCGCACATCAACAAAATATGATACATCATAAGTCATGCTCTATGCTTAGTGTTGAAAATAAATCTTCACAAATAATTCCACTCAATTACTCCACTAAGATGCTCAAATTTCACAAAAATGCTATAAGGAGTGTGTGTTAACCATTTGTGTTTTAAAGCATATCACAATTTTTTTTTTCTTTCTTTCTTTTTTTTTTCTTTTTTTAACTAACACATTTTCAACAGAAAACCCTCAACTACATGTGACATTATCCTCAATGTTTAGCAAATGAATGTTCGATAAGATATGCTATAGAGGCATGAATCAAAGCAAGATGAACACTGTAGAACACATAGTGAAGCAAAAATAATTAAACAAAGAGGAAAGAAGTCACTTGAGATACTCAAGTGCACACAATGAGTAGATTTCTATCAAAATTAGAAAACACAAAAACAAAGGAAAGAAAAACAAAACAAACAAATACGGTATATATAATAAGAAATTAAAAATTAATTCTAATAAGCAGGATCCTCCAAAGTAGTGGACTTAACTTTTGAAGTAAAATATCCAAAAATAGTTTCAACCTTTGTCCATTGACTTTAAAAATATTACCATTCTCTAAATTTTCTATCTCAATAGCCCCAAAACGATAAATAGCTTTTAAAACAAATGGACCAATCCATTGGGATTGAAGCTTGCCAAGAAACAAATGGAGCTTTGAATTATCCAACAAAATTTTTTAGGAAGGCTCGAAGGACTTTCAACCTTTCTCTGGATTGGTGGACTCAACCTTTAAAGTAAAATACCCAAAAATAGTTTCAACCTTTGTCCATTGACTTTAAAAATATTACCATTCTCTAGATTTTCTATCTCAATAGCCCCAAAAGGATAAATAGTTTTTAAAACAAAGGAACCAGTCCATCGATATTGAAGCTTGCCAAGAAACAAATGGAGCATTGAATTATCTAACAAAACTTTTTAGGAAGGCTCAAAGGACTTTCAAAAGATATTTTTATCATGAAAAATCTTCATTTTTTTCTTGTAAATACAAGAGTTTTCGTAAGCTTCATTCTTAATTTCCTCTAACTCATTAAGCTAAAATTTACGAAGAGAGCAAGTTTTATCCACATAAAAATTAAATTGTTTGATTGCCCAATAAGTTTTGTATTTCAATTCCATAGGCAAGTGACAAGCCTTTTTGAAAATGAGTCAATGTGGGGACATACCAATCGGAGTTTTAAAAACTGTACGGTATGCCCAAAGTGCATCGATTAGTCGTAAAGACTAATCTTTGCGACTTGGGTTAACAGTCTTTTCCAAAATCTTTTTAATCTCCTGATTGGATACCTCAACTTGACCACTTGTTTGTGGGTGATAATGGGTGGCAACCTTATGAGTAATACCATATTTTCGCATTAAGGCCTCCAATGACTTATTGTAAAAATGTTTACCCCATTACTAATAATGGCTTGAGATATTTTAAATCTAAATAAAATATTTTCTTTCAAAAATTTCAGCACAACTTTGTGATCATTTTTCTTATATGGAACGACTTCGATCCATTTGGACACATAATCAACAGCTACCAAAATGTAGAAATTGCCAAAAGAGATTAGGAAGGGTCCCATGAAATTGATGCCCCAATAATCAAATATCTCAGCAACCAAAATTAGATTTAATTGCATCATATTTCAACACGTAATCCTTTCCAACTTTTGACAACGTTCTCAAACTTTACGAAATTCATGAGTGTCCTTGAAGAGGGTAGGCCAATAATAACCACATTACAAAATTTTAAAAACTGTATTTTTACTAGAAAAATGCCCACCACATGTCCCAGAGTGACAAAAAGATATTACACTTTAAAATTCACTATCAGGCACACATCATCTAATTATCTGATATGGGCAATATTTAAACAGATATGGATCATCCCAAAAGAATTTTTTTACCTCTTCAAAACATTTCTTCTTGACTTGTTGAATCCAAATGTGAGGAATTTCACATGTAACAAGAAAATTAGCAATATTAGCATACTAAGGCAATTGGGATATACCAAAAAGTTGCTCCTTTGGGAATGTATCTTTAATAGAAACTGTCTCCATGGAATCTGAAAGAACAAGTCTAGACAAATGGTCGACAACAACATTCTCAACTTTTTTTTTATCTTTAATTATTAAGTCAAATTCTTGCAACAAAATGATTCATCTAAACAACCTGGGTTTCACATCTTTTTTAGCAAAATGGTATTTCAAAGCATCATGATCAGTAAAAATGACAATTTGGGACTCAATCAAATAAGAACGAAATTTTTTAAGTGCAAAAATTACTACAAGTACTCTTTTTCATTTGTTGAATAATTCATTTGAGCACTATTTAAAATTCTACTTGCATAATAAATAACATAAGGCTTTTTGTCCTTACATTGGTTCAACACAGCTCCAACAACATAATTACTAGGATCACATATAATTTCAAATGATAAATTTCAATCAGATGATTGCATAATTGGAACTGAAATCAACATACATTTTAGCTTTGTAAAAACTAACTCACAGTCCTCAATTCACACAAAAGAATTTTTCTTTAACAATAAATTGCACAAATGTCTAGAAATTACACTGAAACCTTTAATGAACCTCCTGTAGAATCCTGCATGATCTAGAAAAGATCTGATATCCTTGATATTATTTGGGATGGGCAAATTAGTAATTAATTTAATATTGGCATTGTCAACTTCAATACTTTGAGAAGAGACAATATGACCAAGGACAATCCCTTGAATGACCATAAAATGACATTTTTTCCAGTTCAAAATCAAATTTTTTTTCTTTACATCTAATCAGCTCTTTTTCTAAATGAGTTAAACGTTTATCAAATGAATCACCAAAAATAGAAAAATTATCCATGAATATTTCAATAAAACGCTCTACCATGTCACTAGATATGCTCATCATGCATCTTTCAAATGTAACAGGAGTATTACAAAGTCCAAATGGCATCCTTCGATATGCAAAGGTACCAAATAGATCTGTAAAAGTAATCTTTTCTTGATCTTTAGGAGCAATCTCAATTTAGTTATATTCAGGATTACCATCTAGGAAGTATTAAAATTTATGACCAACTACCCATTCAAGGATTTGATCAATGAATGGTAGAGGAAAATGATCTTTCCTAGTAACTGAATTTAGTTTTCTGTGGTCAATGCACATACGACGACTAGTAGTAACTCTGTTTGCGATCAATTCATTATCAGCATTCGTAACTACAGTCACACCAGATTTCTTAGGTACCACATGTGTAGGAGTGACTCATTTGCTGTCAAAATAGGATAAATGATCCCTACGTCCAGAAGTTTTAACATCTCCGCTCTAATAATGTCTTTTATATTGGGGTTTAGTATACGCTACATCTCTCTAGAGGTATTAGCATTGTCCTCTAGATATAGTCTGTGAGTATAAATTAAAGAACTAATACATTTGATGTCAACTATGATCCATCCTATTGCCTCTTGGTATTCAATGAGAACACCAATTAATTTTTTTTTTTCTGAATTTCATCCAGTTTTGTTGAGATAACCACTAGTAATATCTCTGTTTGGCCTAAAAATTAGATGACCATAATGCATTCTGACACTTCTAACAATTTCAAATAAATAAAATCGCACTTTTGGCACCATAATGAGTGATAACACTGATTATACTAACAGACTAAAACATATGTGATTAATCGATTTGTGAAAATTTACAGGATTTTCACAAGGTTCCCAAAGCTTATAAAAATTATACCATTTAATTTCTAACGGGTTGTTACACTAAGTGACATTTGGTGTAAGAGAAAGGGTGGATAGATGTGTAGAAATACTTTTTGCAATCTCAAATGTGCCAAGAGAAAAAAAACACTACTCAATAGAGGGAATCCAAAAAATTCAAAACAGCTAAAGAGAATAATGTAATAAAAAAAATACTCACCAAGAAGTGGCATGGAATGAAATTATATCACAAAAAAGCTACAATCCCAGAATTATAACAATTACAATATGGAGAACTTATCATTAAAGAACTCACCATGGCTCAAAAACCCAATGATAGTAATCGCAATCTCAACAATTTATGAAAAACCTATTATTGCCCAGATGACTAACACAAGAGGGGGTGAATTGAGTTATATTTAAAAATTAACAATTATAAATTGAATACACAATATAAAATATAAACAAAATACGAAGCAACAATAAATATAAAGAGTAAGGCTAAGAAAGAAGCAAATTCAATGTGATAATGAAGTTTGGCCCCACTACTTATGTCCTCGCCTCAAACTACCCCTTGAAAATTTTCAAATTCACTATTTAATTTCCTTCAGGTGGAGATAAAAACCTATTACACCTTTGAACAATACCACTATAAAGTATTCGTGTAGAACACCCTTTACACTTGTAATCACCTTACACATGGTGATTCAACTATTCCCTATGTAGAATACGTTCTACACGCATTAGGGCTATACACACCCTTTTACTGATACAAGAGTTGATAGTGGGTAGGTTATCAGATACTACTCCTCAATGAGTTAAATAAGAACAATACAGCGCAAACTATATCTCTCCTAAAATGAATAAGGATTAAGACTCAATACTTAGAAAATAGAGAATGAAAGCTTTGAATGAATGTTGTATGTTCTTGGTGTTGTAAATGTGAAACTTTTAAATGATCTATTTATAGGTATATGAGATTTCATATTCAAATTTAAAAAGATTCACACGTCAAAAACAACATCATTCGCTTTTTCAAATAATTCAAATAAAAGTTTCTTCTTTTTCAATTGTCATAGATAACATCATTAACTTTTCAAAATTTTCAAACCTATTCTTTTTATTTTTCGCATATGACAAAAAGAGTACTATTTACTTTTCAAAATTTTCAAACAAAATCATCTATATTTTGCATAATTCAAAAAGAGCATCAATCACTTTTGAAAATATTCAAATAAAGCATGCACATGTGAAAAATAACAATAAATCATCTTTAATATTTTCAAAATTCAAACATTCAATCATGTCATGCACATATGAAAAATGACAATTAATCATATCTCAAAATTTTCAAATTTAATTTTCAAAATATTCATCACATGTAGAATATGTATTTTAATGCTTTATGATAAAATATTAATTTTGAACCTTAATTATAATTTTGAATTTTTCAAGAGATGTACAAAATTACTCTATGAGTTTTAATGTGAACTTGTTCCCTTCTTGCTCATGCTTGGTTCCTTGATGTGCTTGACTTCGTTGTGTAGACAACTTAAGTTTGAGACTCCTTTATTTTTTGAATTCATTTGTTATCTTCAAAATCAAATTCATATATAGATATATAATTATACGAAATTTGAAACCTTAGGTTTAACACCTATTATCAGAAAATTAGGACTTGAAATAAATAGACAAGATAAACAATCAAACGAAATATCAAATGCAACGAAGGAAAAGATATTCCAAAATAAACAAAAAAAAATAAAGTGTAAGCCAAAAAACATTTCATCATCAACTTGAAAATTCTAAACCATGCAAAATAGCAACTTCTAATGGAGCTACACAGGCTCAATAATCATAATAACATGTTAATAATAACTGACTAATAAAATCAACTTCAATTACTAAAAAAATTACTTCATAACCCAAAAACTAATCAACTAAAAGCCACTCATGCAACAAAGATCCAAACAAAAAGCACTAGCTACAGATTGAAAAATAAATAATAAACCGATTCCAAAAAAGGAATGCAAAACAATGAAAAGCAAAACGGATTCAATTAGAATGACCAAAAATCACCACGAACCGAACCAACTATAGTTAGAGAATGCATATCTACAACAATATATCCCAGAAAACCAACATAATTTTTATGCCTCTGTCTTATTATTTAATTCAAAGTCCTCTTCAGGCTTTGCCTAAAGTGTAACCCATCCAACATAAGTGAGAGATCCTTAAATTCAACAACCAGACTGCGTGGCATTAAAAATGGGTGAAGGTTAGCAACGGATTCTATTATTGCAAGAAAATGGAATGACCTGCATGAGTCATACCTGGATAGAGTAACAATAGCTTAAGGGGAAACTAAAAGTTTTTATCACAAGTTTTCCACATCAATGCACTGAAAAAGTTAACCTATTGCAACCACCAAAGATGCCAGATTATTGCAACAGCCCCTGCTTTCTAGCACTTCTGTTGATGCTTAAGTTCAATTATAAAGACCTTTCAAAATGAAAGTAGAAGAATTCTGAAATTTTGATAGAATTAACCAAAATTCTGCCTTCATCATAAGCTTAGATTTAAAAGAACAAAGAAAATGATGTACAGATGAAAATAAAAGGTAATTAAGAACCATCTGCATCTTTTTCCACTAATACGTGCTACATGGTTAACCCTATATTTTATTCTCTCACATGACCTTACACCTTGTATCTACTCAAAATTGTAACCCTCTATACTAGTCCAAGTTCACATGGGTTAGGATTGTCACTTGTATTTAACTAGCTTCCCATATAAGTTCACCTTGTACACTAAATTATTTGATGAAGTTAATATAATAAAAATATAATTTCTTATTTTTCTTCTATCAATGTTTTGTATTTGTAACTTTGTTCTTATTTTCAGTTAATGATGCCAAATATTCTTGTGTCATGCATGTGGCCACCAATCTTGCACAACTTGCTCCCGTGCTAACACTGGCAATCACAAATAACTTAGTATTGTTTTACATCATATAAGAACAAGGAAGTAATAATCTATCTTACAACAAATATAGGATTTTTCAACCAAAGAAATTGGTTGTAAATCTTTCGGTTGGTTTCCCTTGAACACCTTCTTTTAGACTAATAACATCCGTTTGTTTCATAAGATATTCTAATATTTCAAATACTGCTTTTATCGTTGGTTCTATTTCCTTCACAAAAGGTTTGTAAGAAGTATAGATGAGTTTTAGCAATGCAATTAGAGAGAAATGGAAAAAATCAAAGGAAATGAAGGACTGTGATCAACGATGGTAGAGAAGAATCAAATTACAAGACTCTTCTACTTTGACACTAAAAAACTGTGGATCAAAAAGTTCGGGATGTGAACGAAATAAACAATTTAAGTAATCAAAGCAAGCACGTAATTTAATTCAATAAGCTAACATTGATAAAAAGAACTAAAATAAATTTTAAATATGCAAATTAATCTAATCATTGAACATTTGTTCATCTTCGATTTCTTCTATTAGCGTACTTGAAAGATGCTTTGCAATCTTGGTCTATTTATACAAGTTGGAAGCCAAATTTAAAATTTTTGTTTCTATTTCATAAGCGGCAATACTTTTTTTTAGTACTTTGCTTCTCTCTCTCTCTCACTCTCCCAGTATTCATTATCTATTAATACCTTGTAGATTAGGGGAAGGGGAGAGAAAAATGTTGGGGGAGAGTAAAAAATGAGAATCAAACTGATTTTGGGATATAGGGACATTTAGGATAAATGCAAAAACGTGCATTTTAGGAAAAAAAATTACAAAAATAAATTAAAAAAAAAACAAATAAAAAACACATCACCTAGTGACATTTGGTGTAGAAGAAAGGGTGGGTAGATGTGTAGAAGTACTCTTTGCAATCCCAAATGTGCCAAGAGGAAAAAACACTACCTGACAGAAGGAATCCAAAAAAGTCAGAATAGCTAAAGAGAAAAAGTATTAAAAAAATTCTCACCAAGAAGTGATAGGGAATAAAATCACATCATAAAAAAGGCTGCAATCCCAAAATTATAATAATTACAATATGGAGATCTCATAATTAAAGATCTCACCATGGCTCAAAAACTCAATGATAGTAATTACAATCTCAAAAATTTATTAGAAACCGATTATCAGAAAACTAGAATTTGAAATAGATAGACAAGATAAACAATCAAACGAAAAATCAAATGCAGCCAAGGAAAAAGTATTCCAAAAGAAACAAATACAATTAAGTGTAAGCCGTAAAAGATTTCATCATCAGATTGAGAATCCTAAACCATGCGAAATAGCAACTTCTAATGGAACTACACAGACTCAATAATTATACTGACAGGTTATAAATAACTGACTGATAAAATCAACTTCAATTACTAAAAACAATTACTTCATAACCCAAAGAATAAGGAACTAAAGGCTACTCATTCATTAAAGATCCAAACAAAAAGTAATAGGTAGAGATAAAAGAAATAAGAAACCGATTCCAAAAAAGAAATGCAAAATAGTGAGAAACAAAACGAATCCAACTAGAACGACATATAACCATTGTGAACCACACCAACTATAGTTAGAGAGTTCAAATCTACAGTAATATATCCCAGAAAGCCAACATAATTTTTATGCTCCTATCTTGTTCTATAATTTCAACAGTACTGGTAGAATGATGTAATTTGAAGTCCTTTTCAGGCTCTGTCTAAAGTGTAACCCATCTAACATAAGTGAAAGATCCTTAAACTCTATAACCAGATTGCATAGCATTAAAAATGGGAGAATCCTAACAGCATATTCTATCATTGTAAGAATATGGAATGACCTACATGAATCATACCTTATTTCTTGGATAGAGTAACAATAGCTTTAAGGGGAAAATAAAATTTTTTATCAAAGTCTTTCACATCAATGCACCGAAAAAGTTGACCTCTGGAAACCGCCTAAGATGTCAGATTATTGAAACAGACACTACTTTCTAGCACTTCTGTTGTTGCTTAACTTCAGTTATGAAGACCTTTCAAAATAAAAGTACAAGAATTCTGAAATTTTGATAGAATTAACCAAGATTCTGCCTTCATCATAAGCATAGGTTTAAAAGAATAAAGAAAAGGATGTAAAATTGAAATAAAAAGTAATTAAGCATCATCTGCATCACTTTCCACTAATACGTGCTACATGGTTGAACAAGTATTTTCTTCTCCCACAAGACCTAACACCTTATATCTATTCAAAATTGTAACCTCCTATGCTACTCGATAGATGGAATCCAAAAAAACTAGAACAACTAAAAAAAAGTATTGAAAAAAATACTCATCAAGAAGTGGCATGGAATGAAATTACACCATAAAAAAGGCTGCAATCCCAAAATTATTTCAATTATAATATGGAGAGCTCATATTAATTAAAGATTTCACCGTGGCTCAAAAACTCAATATAGTAATTGCAATCTCAACAATTTATCAGGAACCTTTTTCCAAAAAACTAAGATTTGAAATAGATAGACAAGATAAACAATCAAACAAAAAATCAAATGCAATTAAGGAAAAAATATTCCACAAGAAACAAATAAAATTAAGTGTAAACCGTAAAGTATTTCATCATTAGATTGAGAATCCTAAACCATGTGAAATAGCAATTTCTAATGGAGCTACACAAACTCAATAATCATACTAACGGGTTAATAGTAACTGACTGATAAAATCAACTTCAATTACTAAAAAGAATTAATTCATAACCCAAATAATAATCAACTAAAATCCACTCTTGCATTAAAGATCCAAACAAAAAGTACTAGGTACGGATAAAAAATAATAATAAATTGGTTCCAAAAAAAGAATGCAAAATAGTGAGAAGCAAAACAGATCCGACGTTATCCAACTTGAACGAACTAAAACCACTGCGAACCACACCAACTATAGTTCATCTTAGCCCCCAAACCTGCATGTATGAAAAAATCTTTTTGTAGGTCTCTTATTATTATTGTTGTTAAAAAGTTATTGAAACAATTATTGTTGTTGTTTTTGTAGTCAAGTTCAGGTTGAAATTTTGAATTGCTTTTGTGCAAAAAAATCTAAAGAAATAATCTTTTTGACACTTCAATTTATTGATTTTGTGTAACAAAGTTTCTATTTTGGGCAAATTCCACTTGTTTTTCAACAAATCCCATTTATTTATATAAGATGAAACAGGAATTATGGTGTAGATTTTAATACTTTACTCACTGAAAATGATTGTATATTTATAAAGCTGTATTGAGCTATAATTATAAAATGAATTCAAATTTACAAGGATATGTAACATACTATCTTAATAAACTAATTCAAAATTAAGTTGTTTACAAATGTGTTTTCACAGTGCTACAGACTCGGGATTTCTTCTAATTTCTCCGCTTACTCAGTCAAGTTAACACCCCCTGCAAACTAATGGGAAGCAAGCAGATTATTAGTTTGGATCTTAGGAATTTAAACCTCAAGGTTGTATGTCCCTTAGTAAATACGTATGCATTTTGATCTTTTGTTGAAATATGACAATCTTGAACAGCTCTATTTACCACCTTTTCTCTCACAAAGTGGTAGTCAACTTCAATATATTTTTTTTCTAGCATGGAAGACTAGATTAGAAGCTAATGCAATTGCTTCTATATTGTAACACCAAATTACTAGAAATTTAGCTAGAACAATTTTTAATTCTCTAAATAACATTCTCATCCAATAGATTTAAGTAGTAACTAATGTAAGTGACCTGTATTCTGCTTCTGTACTTAAATGAGAGACCACTTTTTTTTTTTTAGCACTCCAAGAAATCAAGTTGTTGCCCAGAAAAATTCCATATCCACTGCTGCTATGCCTGTCATCCGGATTGCTTGCCCAATCGGAATCACAATATTCATTTAACTCTATGGCTGATGGTGTGTAATAAAGACCATAATCAACTATCCCTTTGAGATATCTTAGAACACATTTGAGAGCTGTCTAGTGTCCTTCTCATGGGCAATGCATAAATTGGCATTATTGATTAATTATATAGGAAATATTAGGTCTTGAAATGCTTCAATAACCATTTGGTTTTTTCTTGGATCTTTAAGTAGTAATCCATCTTTAACTATCAACTTTTTTCTAGAAACTATTGGGAATGGCAATAGTTTTGCTTCAGCCATGTATGTTTTATTCAAAAGATCAGGGATATATTTGCTTTGTCACAAGTGAAGGCCATTTGAATAATGGCATGCTTGAACACCAAAGAAGTAACTCAAATTTCCAAGGTCTTTGAGTTGAAATTGTGTGCCAAGTTGAGCAATAAAGAGATGTCTAGCCTTCTTATTTGATCCTGTCACGATAATGTCATCTACGTAGACAAGAACAAATATTTGTAAGTCATTCTTGGCATAAATAAATAGAGATGTATCAACTGATGATTCAAGAAAGCCATATTCAGTCAGTTGCTAAGAGAGTCTTCGAAACCAAGCTCTTGGAGCTTATTTTAGTAGCTCATATAGAGATTTATGTAGTCTGTAAACAAAATCAAATTGAGATTTATCAATAAATCCCTTTGGTCGTTTCATGAATACCTCCTCATCCAATATGCCATGCAAGAATGCATTAGAGACGTCTAGAAGATAAATAAGCCGGTGGACATTAACAGTTAGTGCCAAAATTAAATGAATAGTAGAGGGTTTAATTACTGGTGAAAACATCTCATGATAATCTACTCCATCATATTGATCAAATCCTTTGGCAAACAAACATGCATTGTACCTCTCTATGCTGTCATCCTGCTTTCTTTTAATTTTGTGTACCCATTTATTTCGAACCATAGGTTTATAAACTGTTCGTGGACATAGTGACCATGTACCATTGGCCATTAATGTATCAAACTCACATCACATAGCATCCCTCCATTCAAAGACAGTCACAACTTGCATATAGGAACTTGGTTCATTTTCATGATAAATAGTGGACAATACGCAAAGTAGATGTTTAGTAGAGTAAAAGGTTTTGAAACATGGAAACTATTTGGGCTTAAGTTTTCCAATTTTTGAACATGTGACAATTTTGTTGTAGAGGCAAGTTGATAGGCTTATTTTATGGATATTGAGATGGAAGTGGAGTGTCGGAATCTGTAGTAGGATTCTAAGTGGGAGCAAGATTTGGAAATGATAAAACAGGATTGTTTGTGATATTAATGGTAGGCTCAAGGCTTAGAAAATGTAAGGGGTCATCATAACATGAAAGTAATGGTTCTAACTACATACCAATATCAGTAAAAAGTGACAATTGAATAGAAGTTGATAATTTAAAAACCTTACCAAAAACATTTAGTTCTTGTGGTTGAGGAGTCTGACACCATATCAGCTACTGGAAAAGAGTTATAGTCAACGATAACATTACGAGAAATGTAAACTCTACCATTAGTTAAGTCCAAACATCTATATCCTTTTTGTTGTCCCGAATATCTTAGAAAAACACATCTTCTACTTTTGAAACAAAGCTTATGTTTTTCATATGGTGTAAGCAATGGATAATAACTACATCCAAAAATATGCATATCATTAGATAACAGATTTGTGTAGATGGCGTGTTGGAAATGGTCTATCTATTAATATATGGACTGATTATTGGCTTCCAAACCACAAGTTAGTTCCTATTTCTACTACAACTGCAACAAGTTTAGTTTCTGAGATGGACAATTCTGTGGCCTCTTTGATGATGCAGAATCCTAGAATATGAGATTTGGAGAAGGTAAGAAGCTTGATACCAACAAGGGAGGCCAATGAGGTGCTTTGCATCAGACTGCCATCTGAGAATGTACCTGACACACTAGTATGGGAACATGAGAAAAGTGGGATGTATTCTGTCAAAAGTGCTTATCAGTTTTTTCTCTCTATGGATACAGGTAGACAAAGGGCTAAGTGTTCAAGTGCTACAGAACAAAATCTGTTATGGAAGAAGTTATGGAAGCTAAATATACCTCATCAAGTTAGAGTTTTTACATGGAGGACATGTAAAAATATTCTACCTACACTACAGAATCTTAAAGCTCGAAGAGTGATTGATAATGCCAATTGCCAATGGTGCCATACAGAAGAGGAGGATTTAAATCATGCACTATTTTACTGTCCTCTAATTAAAGACAATTGGATTCAGTTCCTTCCAATCATAACTGATTCATCTCATAGAGTGGACTGTTTACACTTAGCTCATTTAGTTATAAAAAGAAAAAAGGCAGGGGAGTTAGAGAAGTTTTTTTGATGGCTTGGGGCTTATGGTATAGGCGAAACCCAAAGCTGTTTGAGAACAACATCTTGACACCAAACCAAGCCATTCAACATGCTCTGACCTTATATCAGGAGCATAATGCAGCAAAGGAAGCACAACAGAAAAAACAGAAATATAGTTGCAGATGGCAGCCACCTCCTGTAGGAATCTTAAAACTTAATGTGGATGGAGCAATTTTTAGTGATCAATGTCGATCTGGTATTGGTGTGGAATTAAGAGATGACAAGGGACAAGTGACTTTTGTTGCTAGTAAACCAGAAAATGCCCTTGCTGATCCAATGGAAATATAGTTGATTGCTATTTTGAGAGGGATACAGTTGTGTATTCCGCTAGGTATTGCTGTGTGATGACCCGTTTTTGAGTGTATTTTCGCTGAAATATTTGTTTGTATTTTAATTATATATTAGCTATTTATTTTAATTTATTTGCGTTTTAAAAATTGGATTTTAATTTAATTTATTTTATTTGAGGTTGTGTTTTATTTCTTTAAGTTGTTTTGTGGTTTTAATCTTTTTGGCGGTTTGTTTCGTTTTCCTGGAGTGAGGATTGGACCTCATCTCTTTTCACATCTTTTTCCCTTTTTCTCTTTTTCCTTTTTCTTTTCCCTTCTTTTCCTTTTTTCGTTCTTTTTTCTTTTTTCTTTTTCTTTCTCTCCTCTCCCGCTCGACCGAACCCCCCCGTGCTCTCTCTCTCTCCTCCCTCTCCCCCGCGTCGTCTCTCTCTCTCCTCCAGCCCAGCGCCGTCCGGCCACCAACCGGACCCCCACCGGTCCCATTTTCTTCCCCTCCCTCCGGTGCGCCTCCCCACCGAAAACCACCCCCAACCGGCCGGCCATTTGGCCGGAAAAAACCCAACAAGCCTCCACGGATTTCACTCCGATCCGCCGCCGTCGCTCCACCTCCGGCCACCATTTCTTTACCACTTCATCACCGGTCCCTTGCCGTCCTAACCCACCCATTTCCGGCCTCCAACGACCACCGGAGCAGCTCCCACGAGCTTGTTTTCCGATTTGCTCTTTTTGGCCATTTCCGGCCATTCCGCCGCCACCCACGGCCGTCCGTCACTTCCATTAGCTTCACAACCATCCCTTGACCATCCTCCATCAATCTCGTGTCCTAGTTTGTCCCCGTTCAAAAGTGGGTTTTTCAGACCCACGGCCACAGTGAATTTTCACTGTGACGTTGCTGTTTTTTCGCCGCTTGCAACGCCGCTTGTTTTCTAAAATTGCCGTATAGCGCTGTAAGTATTTTCCAAACCCTATTTTCAGATTTTAATATATATTGCTCATTCAATATTTTACTGTTGTTGGTTGTTGATTCCGGACTGAGTCCGAGGAGTTTCGGGGGTCGGATGGATGGAGGACGGAGTTGCCTGTTTATTTGTTTTATGTTGTTGGATTATTTTATTATGCATTGTTATGGCATTACATGGTGCATGCATGCGTGTTTGTGGATTTATGTGAAAAGCCTGTGTATTGGCGTAAGTGTATTGCGGGTGCGTGTGTATCACGAGCCCAAGCCGGGATGGGTTATTATCTCGGTGGAGCTCCTCTGGTCACTCGGGAGCGGAATAAACTGAGTGATGTCCCCTGAGTTGTCGAGAGCGATGACGGGAGCGGGGCTAGGGGATACTTGGATACGAACGCGCCGGGCGCGGAACCGGGCATCGCCCTACTCACCGACTCCGTGGCCCTTCGCTGGCGAGGGCTAGAGGATGCTTGGCTACGAACGCGCGGGGCGCGGAACTGGGCATCGCTCGTTAGGTGTCACATGCGTGGTGGTACTCTACGGTGTGACACCGGAGCCAGGGTGTGCGGGTGACCCCTAGGGGAGGTCATGGTGCATACGGTTAAAATTGGATAATGGTTTATGAGGCCAAATGGAACTTTTGGCGTGGGCCAGATGGACTTCTGGCAAGATATTGGGCCGGATGGACTTCCGGCGAGATATTGGACCAAATGGACTTTTGGCGGCCAAATGTGACTTTTGGCGTGTTTTTCAGAAAGGATATGCTTTTGGGCCAAATGGGTTTTTTGGCGTGTGTGGAAAACTTGGGTTTTTGTGGGCTTTGTGCATTGGGCATGTTTCATGCATCTTGTATGAGTTTTATGTGTTTTTATCTGGTAGTGTTTGGGTTTTACTTACCTGCGGTACCATTCGTGGTTCCGTAGCTTTTGGTGCAGAGTTAGAGGACGAAGAGGAGGAGGCTAAGCCCAAGGATGCGGCTCCGCCGGGTTGCTGATGCTATCTTTATATTTGTTTAAAACTGTATTCGTGTTTTGTAATATTTATCTATGTACGTTTTAAACAGCTTGTATTACGTTAAGAAAAATTCTGGTACTTAGTTATGACTTTCGTTATCCGCTGCGTGTTTCTCTGTACACATCTGTTGCCTTGCACACACTCGGCACCCGTCGATGGGATGGTGACCCGGGTTGTCACCATCCGGACGTCTCAAATTCCCCGTGTTCGGGCGTGGGGATTTTGGGGGCGTCACATGCTGAGCTCCAAATTGAAAGTGATGCACTTCTTGTTATTGAAGAACTCAAAAAGGAAGGTCATCAACCTTGTGGAGTACTCTTATTCAAGAAATCAAGACCCTTCTATCCACCCTTCCAAATTGGTCTATTCAGTATAGAGGGCGTGAGTCTAATGGAGTAGCACATACATACTCTAGCTAAGTATGCATGGCATCTTGATGATATAGCTCTATAGTGGGATTTTATTCCAGAATGTATATCCCAAGCTATTTGGGTTGATTCATCATTGTAATGCTATTTTATGAATGAAGTTGTTGTTTTCCTATCAAAAAAAAAAAAATAGATTTATGAAGTATGTAGAAAGGAGATAGGTTGTTTAGAAACTTTTTTGGTAGTTTGTTAATTAAATAAACTGATATTAGGAACGAGTCTAGCCAATATGTCTTTGGTAAATGTGATTGTACAAGAATAGTTAATCCCATTTCTTTGATATGTCGATGCTTTCTTTTGGCAATACCATTTTGAGGAGATGAAGATGGACAAGTTAAGTGATGATAAATACAATTTGTGCTTACGAATTTTTTAAATTCATTTAAGAGATATTCACTACCATTGTCTGTTTGAAATTGTTTGATCTTACAAGAAAAGTAATTTTCAACAAGACCTTGGAATAAGATTTTGCTGGTTAGATTATGTTTGACAAAGAACTTATAGCCAGTTAGAATAAAATAACAATCATTATCCAAACATAATTTTTTGATGAATAATAGATTGACAGATGCATCAGAGCAATGTAAGATATTTTTCAATTGAAAGGAATGTTTATCAAGTACTAGAATAGAAGTGTGTCTAGTATTTTGAATTGATAAACCTGTACCATTGCCAACTATAATCATGTATGTGCCATCGAAGGGTTGCTGAGTAGTATGATTTGCTGTATTACTGGTTATGTGTGCATTAGCCACACTATCAATATTCCAGATTTGATTATCAAGTGTGGCATTTGTTGCAGTTGCCATGGCTGCAAGTTCAGTAGGAGGAATTTGACCTTGATATGCATAATTGAACCTCTCATAGCATTCAAGAGCTATGTGATTTGTTTTGCCACAAATCTGGCAAGTAGGCCTATTTGATGAAGTACCTTGTGATCGAGAATTGTTCTGTGGAACAGAACTAGAGCCACGATTGTTAAATGCAACTGGAGCTCGATTTGGTCTATAATTATTATTCAAATCTGGCTTTTGGGATTTCTTATTAAATTTTGGCATTTTAGATTTGTTAGCAATAAAAGCATAGTGAGTATCTGCAGAGTTTTGCTACTAATTTTTTAATAGTGCCTCAAAGCTGAATAGTTCAGCTTGAAAATCTTCCAAAGTAAGATCATTATCTCAAGTAGCAAGAGTATAAGAGGTAATGAATGGACTGTAACTTACCTTGAGACCTCCTAGTAAGTGAGCAATAAGATCTTGATCATCCATTGGCTTGCCAACTGTTGCCAAGTGATCAGTGAGAGCTTTAGCTTCATCAATATAAGTAGTACAAGTCTTATTACCTTGAGAGAAAGTTTGAATATATTGCTTAGGTAATGCAAGACCTTGAAACTGATGCAAAGCGAGTTTAGAGAGAATCCCAAGCCTACTTAGCAATCTTAATTCCATAAAGAGAAGCAATCAATTTCTCTGAAATGGAAGCAAGAATACAACTTTTAACACAATTGTCATTCTAGAACCATATTGCATAAACTGGATTGGTGCATCCTGAATGGTTTCTTCAGGAGCCTTAATTGTGCCATCAATATGGCCAACAAGATCATGGCTATTAAGGAAGACCATGAACTGCATACTCCATGTCATAAAATTGGTACCAGTTAGCTTCTCAGTAATAGGTTAAGAAGTGGCATGAATATATGGATTGGGGTGGGGCATATTTTCAGTGTTACTTGAACTGGAAGACACTATGAAAGATTTGAGAGTTGCTGAAGCTTGAAGGAAATAAAGGATCACGCATGAGCCGTACGATTGGCTAATACCATGTAAGATAAGACAGGAATTATGGTGGAGTAGGGTTTAATACCTTATTGAAAAGGTTTGTATATTTATAGAGTTGTATCGAGCTGTAGTTACAAAATGAATTCAAATTTACAAGGATATGTAACATACTACCTTAACAAACTAATTCAAAATTCAGTTGTTTACAATTTTGTTTTCACAGTGCTGCAAACTCGAGATGATCTCTTCTTATTTCTCTACATACTCAATCAAGCTAACAGTTTAAAAGTGTGAATATGTGATTGAACCACGCGTTGATAGTTTCCCATGTAAAAGTATTGATTGTTAGGGTCATTAGGGTTTCTTTTGCTCTTATATAGGTATTAAAAAATAAAAAAGATAAAATCAAGTTTAAAATAAATAAATAAATAAACAATTTTGTGTTTCTCTGCGCTTGTAATTATTGCCTCCCCCTTACTTTGATGTTAGGCCATTTTTTGTTCAAATTATGGCTTGTTGGTTTTTTCTTGGCCATGTTTAATTTATGGTGGGGTTGGTTTAAATCATTAAGGTTTGGATAGGTCTCAAAAAATGCGATAGACGTTAACGTAAATGATTTTCTCTTCGGGTGAGAAATGAACCACAATAGTTGAATAATTTTTCTAATGATTCTTGATAATTTCTAGGCTGCTTTAAATAAGCAAAGCCAATTTTAATAATGCTGAAAATGAAGGGAAACTAGTAGCTTAATAATCGGAACTCGAACATGTAAAATGAGTAACTACGGATTTGCATGTAAACTGCCACAACCCAGTCCACTCCTGCATGGATTCCGTCTCCCATCTACGTTGCATCCATCATGCAACGGTTCTGCACGTCCCATCTCTCTCTCATCTACGTTGCATGGTCTTCACGTGCTTAACGACCCAGTCCGCCATCTACGTTGCATGCATACTGCTTGAAATATTTGGGATTTTGGCTTAAGGGACTTACGTGACCTATCAATACTTCCCTCATTAAGTGGAACTTGTCCTCAAGGTCCACACTTGGAAACATGTCCAGCAGCTTACTCGTAGGCTCCCATGTCGCCTCCTTTGCCTGACGATGCTTTCATTGGACCAAATTTATTCCACTGCACCTCCACCTTGGTCAGCCTCCAATGCTTGTTGATCAATAATTTCCTCCAGTATCCCGTTGCCAGCTCCCACATATCCTTCCAAGAGTAACAATTGTGTTTTTTGGCATTTATGTCCTACTGTAAATTGTTCATTGCAGTTGAAACAGAGACCTTGAGCCCTTCTCCTTTGCATTTCCTCTCATGTTAAGTGCCTGATTGGAACAGCAAGTGCTGCGGAAGCTACACTAGCTACTAGTGAAAGAGCTACAACTGCTCGTGTAGGTGAGGGTTGTAGTAAGAACTCCGACTACCGTGTAAGTTGATCGTATCGCATCCGTGCCAAGTTAATGGCATTCTTGAGGGACTCAGGTTTAGACATCCGAATTCCATTAGCAATTTCAGCTTTTAAGCCACCCATGAATGTCCCCACTTACGCCTTTTGAGTCCATCCTTGAACCCTATTGCCGAGCTTTTCAAACTCGCATTGAGAATCACGCAAAGTCCCTAGCTGTCGGACATGGGAAAGAGCTTCATCGAAGTCCTCACACTCCGATGGTTCAAAGCGAGCCCAGAGTTCTTTCTCGAATTTCTCCCATGAAAGCACGTGTCCTTCGTCCCGAAATGTCCTGCGAATCCATTGCCACCATTGGGTAGCCTCGCCTTCCAAATGGTATGCTACCATGGAAACCTTTTGGGCTTCCGCCGTGCCCTTGTATTCGAAAAACTGGTGCACACGGTTGAACCATTCGGTTGGGTCATCCCCAGAAAATCGTGGGAATTCCAGCTTCGCCGTTTTGGTGGAGATGATCTACCGACCCCCATCGTTGTCTTCTCAGTGATGGCCACCGTGGTTGGGATTCTCCTGATTTGCAATCAACATACTCGAAAGTCGATTGAGAGTTTCCTCCATTCGCAGCAGTCCTTCCTGAACTACACCGAGTCCAGACTCCAAGTGCTCAATACGCTCCTTGTTAGTTCCCATAGTAACCTAGTAACCTAGCTAACCTGGCTCTAAGGCCAATGATAGGTCCCAACAAATGCGATAGACATTAATGTAAATGACTTTCTCTTCGGGTGAGAAATGAACCACAATAGTTGAATAATTTTTCTAATGATTCTTGATCATTTCTAGGCTGCTTTAAATAAGCAAAGCCAATTACAATAATGCCGAAAATGGAGGGAAACTAGTAGCTTAATACTCGGAACTCAAACACGTAAAACAGAGCATAAAACAAAGCCCAAAACAGAGCAACACTAACGGAAAGAAAATGACGTAAAATGCGTAACTACGGATCTGCACATAAACAACCACGACCCAGTCCACTCCTGCATGGATTCCGTCTCCCATCTACGTTGCATGCATCATGCAATGGTTTTCCACATCCCAGCTCTCTCTCATCTACGTTGCATGGTCTTCACATGCTTAATGACCCAGCCCGCCATCTACATTGCATGCATACTGCTTGAAATATTTGAAATTTTGGCTTAAGGGACTTACGTGACTTATCAGGTTTCTCTTGATATATACCTGCAAAGAAAAATCTCTCTCTCTCTCTCTCACTCTCTTCTCTCTCCCTCCCTCCCTATATAAGGGGCATGGTTTTATGCAACGTGGTAGAGTTGCTTTGCCTTAGTATATAGCATTATCACGCTAGTGAATGATATCTTGCTAAATCTCCTTTTTTGCTTTTATATTTTATATTTTTAAAAAAATATTTATATTTGAATACATTTATACAACATGTATGTCATCCGCTTGTCATAATTTAATTTAAAAAATAAATTTTAAAATTTAAATCTTACTAATCAAATTATACTATGTAGATGGTGTATTATGTAAAGGCTTTTGAATATTCCTACTTAATAAAAATAAAAATAAAAAAATCCTAGTTCATCACTACATTCGAGATAATATTCCTCGGCTAATAAATTATTATCTTCTTATTACTGTATTTTACGACAAGCCATTTTATTTATTTTTTTGATCCAGACAAGCCATTTTAGATAAAACGTTTCAAAGGCATTGAGTTTTCTTCTCGTTAATAGTGTACGTTGCATAGTGCTGCAGCCTGCAAGAATGCATGCATCGGTACAAGACGTTTCTCTTTTCGATTAGTTAGCTACTTGCGTTGTGGGGTGGCATGAAAAATCTAGAGAAGTTTGCATTGATAACTTGTGAATTTGTCTTAGAAATGGTGCTGATTCTTTCCCTTGAAAGGAAGCCTTTTCAAGCAGATCTTAAAAAAAGTGCGTTGAGGCGGTACTGCTTTTGTGGTTTGGGTTGTGTGCTTTAAATAAGAGTGCTGGTTTGAGAAAAAAAAAAAAAAAAAAAAAAAAAAAAAACGACTTCATGGATAAAGTGCCCTGAAACACGACTACCGATATATTTTATACGGAAAAATGCTTAATTTAGTTCCAAAATTATTATGCAAAAGTAAAATTATAAAATTATGCAGTTTTATGTGATATATTAAAAATATAATACATCAAATTATAAAGTTATTTTTCTAATATATCACATGAAGGTACGTTAATTTATAAATTTATTTTTATAAAATTTTTTTATTACTTCTCATTTCTATGTGATGGCATGTTTCTGAATTTTTTTGCATGCGCCTAGTGTGTAATAGCTTACACAAAAACCATACTAACTAGCACAGGAGAGCACTCCTAATGGATGTTATATAATATAATTTTTTTAAATATAAAATAATTTTCTCAAAAGTGTCGTTCGATGGATCTTATATTTTATTTTTTATTTTACATTTTGCTACAGGAACTGCTAGATATTGTAAATATTTTAAATTAGTTTCTCTCTCTTGTTGTTGATTTTCTATTGGAAGAAAAGTATTAAAAAGTATAATATTTAAATTATAATAAGATAAAAATAAATAAGTTGATATATAATATATTATAAAAATTAATAATTAATAATTTATTTTAAATGATAGAATAAAGAATCTATTAAAAGTACTTGAGGAGGTTTGTCTTTAAAATTAGTTGGCCCTTTGAATAGTGGGAAGGCATAAGAAGTCTGGCAGAAATTGAATGGATTGTAATGGGCCGCGGATTATTCTGAAAATGTGGTTGTATTTTTTTTATTTTCCCCTCGATTGTATGCTGTGCTCATTTGGACTTTTGTGTTTTCCCAGATTTTTATATTCTTTTTTGTCCAAAAGTAATGGCATTTGTTAAGGATATGTTCCACACCATCAATAGTACAAATGACTTGCAACGAAATGAAAAGCTAGCACAGAATGTTTAATAGAATTTCGATACCTAAGTTAGAGAGATATGGTCTCAATATAAATATAAATATACGAGTGAATATAATAAATGTGTTATCTTCAAGTGTAATTTATAAGCTTGTGACAAGAATAATAACGACGAATTTCTAAAATTTATCTTAAAGACTCTTTGTAAAAAATGAAATGATTACTTTCCTGATCTATTGAAGGTATTATCTATTCTCTATTATCTATAATGCATGTCAATAAAACCAATCCTTAAGCTCATAGATCAGTCCTTGGAGTCTCAGATTTCGACCATTAATACATGGGCTTATTTCTTCATGGCCCTAAATATACCTTTCAGCATTGGTTTCAAAGGTAAAGAATTGGTGTTCTATTTTTGTTGATCTTTTGTTTGGTGATTATTATTGGATGAGGCATTGGCATTTTTTGTGTATTTCCTACATTATTGGAAATGATGGAGGTTTCATTCTTCTTTTTTTTTTTTTTTTTTTTCCCATATTTGTGTAACATGCGATGAATCGGAGACATGCTTCTCCGATTAGTTTTCATCAAATTAGTCGTAACGAAAGCTCCCGCATTTAAGGCGCAATGCAAAACTGCAAATCAACCAGCCTTTCCTCATGCCTCCTTATATATATACTAGTTTAGAGTCTGGGTTCTTTTCGTTTTTGTGGTTTCTTATAGTCCTTGTTAAGCAGACGTTTCACTGCTTGGAAAACTGAGGAATTAAACTCTTTGTATTAGGTTCATGTCGTTTTGGTTTCCAAGGAATTAAAGTTAGGGAGCTGTATTCACCGTATATGGATATGAATCGTTAATTTTTTGACTGTATGGATGGCATGGCGATAACTTTAACAGAAAACAATAAAATCTGTTAAAACAATAAAAATCCGTTTAATAGCCACTTTTTATATATAAGAAGATATATATAAATATATATATATTTGGTGATGCATCGTGTCATCTTCTTTAGGGGTAAAAAAAAAAAAAAAAAAAATCAAAGAAATAGAGAAAGAAAGAAGGTTTTTCTTATGAGAGTCTTTTAACTCTTCGGCAAATTACGTTGTCTAGGCCTCATTTGGTTGCATAAATGAGATACAACAATATGAGATAAAAATTAAAAATTGAATAAAATATTATTAGAATATATTTTTTTATATTATTTTTATTTTAGATTTGAAAAGGTTGAATTATTTATTATATTTTATGTTGAAATTTGTAAAAATTGTAATAATTATATGAGATAATTTGGTTTGTGTAACTAAACCAAGCCAAATTAAGCTTTTAGAATTAATTAACTCTTACACAAAGTGCAATTTATAATTACTTGAAAATATGGAAAAAAAAATTGAATAATGTTATATACAATCATAAAATATGCAAGTTCTTTTGAAAAAGAGTGTGATCTATTATTAAAAAATTATTTTTTATGTAAGTCTTATATTTATTCACATTTTTAAAAAAAAATTATACGGCACTTGACCACTCCACAACTACAAATATTATTTTTTAAAAAATTATAATATTTACTTCTTTAGGGATTGCAAATGTATCGTGAAGGACATAGGTTTTTTGGTTCATCTCTTGGAGTTAGGTTTTTCATAAACTTAAAAAATAAAATACATTGCAATGTCTTCTTCGGGTCTAAAACTCAAAAAATAAATAAAATAAAAATAATTATTTTCAAAAAAGTAGTGAGAATTTTGCGAAGTATTCATTACAAAAAAATAAAATTAAATAAACTGAGAGCAATGATTCTTTTCATTTTTTATTTTATAATTTTCAATTGGATTGGTTGATGTAAAGCGTATTTGAAGGCTAAGTTAACTATTTAAATAAAAAAATAATCGAGAATGTGGCACATAAATTAGTATAGCTGGATATTATAAAATTACGGATAAATAGTAACATTTATCATAAACTAATGCCAAGTCGGTCGAGAGGAAAGGTTTGGATAGTGAATTGAGTTAAGGTGAGATGTTATGAGATAAGAGTTGAAAGTTGAATAAAATATTGTTACAGTATAATTTTTTAATATTATTTTTATTTTTAGATTTAAAAAAATTAAATTGTTTACGATAGGTCTAAATAGTCTTAGGCCTATCTCAAAATCTATCTCAACTTATCTCATCTCATCTAATCATTAAAAATAAATTGTTTATTATATTATGTTTGAAAGTTTAGAAAAATTATAATGATTATATGATATGAGATAAGTTTATATGTATTTTGAATCCAAACAAGGCCTAAGTACTAGTTTTAGGCCTATCTTATACAAGGACTAGGACTGTTCATCCGGACCGGATTTTACCCGGTCCGGACCGGAACCCGGATAACCAGATTTCCGGTTATGGTTTTCGGCCCAGATTTGATCCGGGCTGAAACCCGGATGTCTAAACCCGGGTGTACCCGGTACCCGTGTTTCTTCAAACTGGATCATACATTTACCGACGACGACGTTTTCAGCCCCAGAGCCTTCTTCACCCGGCTGGTCGCAGATGAAGTCAGCGACCTCTGCAGCGAAGCCGAATGCGAGATCGCAGGAGCCCGTTCGGTTTTCTTTGATTGCGGGATGTAGGTCAACGGCCGCGTACCGGTGCTCCAACACGCGGCGACGAGGATCTCATAAGCAGTTTCTTGGAGCTCGGAGTCCGAAAGATTCGAGCCTGGGTCGTCGAACGGGGAGGGCAGGCCTTTGACCGGGTATACGAGCTGCTGCTGGGGCATGGGGCTCTGATACTGGCTATGTCTTTTAGAGGATCCCAAAGCCATGTCCCTGAAAATACTGGACATTGTTGGCACGCCCTGTGGGTCTCACTCTTGTGCGTTTGTGTCAGTGCGCTTTTTGTAGAAACCGGGTTCAACCCAAAACCCAGAATCAGGTTTTTTTAAAACCTGGATACATCCGGGTTCCGGATCGGATCTGATTCGGATTAACCCGGGCCGAGTTTCGGTCTGAATTTGAGATCCGGTTCCCGGCCCGGGTGTACTCGAGTTCCCGGATTGGAACTCGGTTGAACAAGTCTAACAAGGACATAACAATAAAAATGAATTATTTTAATTTTAATTTTTTAATATATATATTAACCATTTCATTAAATAAAGATTTAAATAATATTTCTATTTTTTAATGTATGCAAGGCATCATTATACTAGATTTTATATTTAATATAATGAATAGTTTATATTTTAAAATAAATTTTCCTAAAATTTGCTAAATTGAGACAAAAAGTTTACAACATGGCTTATTTTAAATTGTTGTATCAAATATAAATTAATTTAGAAATTTTAAATAAGACCTATTTTATTGAACATTTTGAGATTTTATTTAAGATTTTAAAAAAATACTCAATATATTGATTTAACTTATTGTATTATAATTTAAAATGACTGTTTTAAATTTTGTCCTAGGCATCACTTTGTATTAGGCCGCCCTCGGCTAATACAGAGGTGGTTGATGGATGGTTTATTTTCCTTGTGGTATATTAATTCAAATGCAAAATTACAAAAAATATTATATATATATATATATATATATATATATATATATATATATATGCTTATTATTTTGCAGGAGAGAGACGTATCAAATAAACATGGTAGCGAACAAATAGTACAGGATGTGTATGCAATTAACATTGTCCCAAATTTCCAATACACTGTCCATTATGAAGACATTAAAGTCCCATTAAGAATTTGGACTGAACTCAATTTAGTTTAATTTTAAACTCAATCTAATATTCAAATATCTAATTTTTAAATCATTAAACTCATTTTAACTCAAAATTTCTTTACACATGACACCTACAATTTTTTATAACTCAATACATTTTTATATACATGATCCATAATCTTTTTTAACTTCCCATAAATACATCTAAACTAATATTAATATCTAAATATGTCTAAATTTATTATAGGTAAACCTCACAAAACCTATTTCACAATCTCAACTTACTACTATTTATAAAATATTTAATTCATATCAACTTAATTCAACATCAACCTAAATTCACATAAGTACAACCTCATTTTTTATTTTTTCTAAGCAACAGTACAACCTCATTTAAAAGCTTCCCAAACAAGCAAATGTCATAGAATTCAAAGCTCCACTATGTGTGTAAGCATTATAAGTGTACTTGAATGCTGGGAGAGATTGATGTGTGTGGTACTCATAATCAAAGCAAAAATTAGAGATATTTTGATGTAATTGCTCAGTCGAACCTGTTTTCTTTAGCTATTAAAGATTCAACTGAGGCATTGATGGGAGGATTCATTTATTAAAGCAAATTTCCATCTGACTCATTAAGTGGAGGATTCATTAATCAAAGCAAAATTGCCAGTTGCAGCTGCTTTCTCAAAATGGTTGTCTTTTTAGTTTTGGATAAAAAGTATTTAAGTTTAGCCCACTGAGCAATCATTTTCAGTCAGTCATAAAAAGGTAAAAATACTCTTTATCTATCTATATATTAATGGAGCCATAGCAATCCTTATATATGCTGACAGAATCAAAGGTCAAAATGTATCATAAATTATAATTCTTCCAACACTTTTGAGATTGTTTTATTGGAATATGTAGAGAATAATGTTATATATAATCATAAAATACATAAATAGTATATAGTTATTTAAAAGAAATAGAGTTTACAATTAAAAAATTATCTCTTTTTCGTAAGGGTCTCATATTTATTCATTCTTTTTAAAATAATTGTGCGATGATTGCACTCTCACAACTGCAACTATTATTCTCATACCTAAAATCTTTTCAAACTATATATCGCCCAATTTGTAATCACTTTTTCTAATCTATTAATTTTATTCCTTACCACGACAAATTGCTACAAAATTGAAATGTAAGCTTTTACAAAAATCGATATAATTGCCCTTAATTAAAAAAAATAATTATAAAAATGATAAGAATTTTCTAAATAAAAATATAAAAAAATATAAAACAATAATGTTTCTAAAAAATCCAAAACTATAAAATATGAGTAATTTTTTTGGACAAATCTCAAATGCACAAGTCTTGCTAAGCTCTTTGAGCTTTTTTACATTTTTTTTATTGTGAGGTTTACTTGTTTTTATAAAATATATGTGCAAGACTTGTACATTTAAGATTTATATATATCATTATTCATAAAACTTATGAAAATTATTTTTAGGGTTAATGTTTTCAGAATATTGCATCGACACTGACACTAGGTTAATCATGTTATTATGCCTAAAAGGGTACCATCCAGCATATTGTGAGTGAAGCACTTGTCATTACAAAAATGTACTTAGTGGGGACCATTTGCTTGAGCATTTTTTTTTTGTATTTAATTTTTATTAATCTATCATTTCAGGGGATAATATAATAAAAGTGGGAAAGGGACAAAGAATAAGACGAGACATTGATTTATCCCAAAAAAAAAAAAAAATGAGAGATAGATAAAGTGAGCACCATAAAGAGTATTATTTTTTTCCTTTCCTAAAAAAGAAAAACATTTTGATAGAGAACTTCGTTATTTTTAAGAAAAATTTTATTTATCATTTCCTATACCATATATTAATATACAATTTATTATTTTTGTCGTTCTATTTAAATATATATATATATTGATGTATAAATATGTGTATTTAAATAGAATGACAAAACTATCAGATCAAATGTTAGTACATGGTATGAGGATACTAAATAGCATTTCTAAAAATAGATCCTATAAAATTAAATTTACAAACTGACTTGTTTTAATATAATACATTATACTATAATTATATTTTTATTATAAAGTAAATCTAACATTTTATATAAAATAGTGCTAATTTGTAGGTTTAATTTTGCAAAACATTCTTGTGTATGAATCACTTCTCTTTAGATTTTCCATCATTGCTTTAAAAAGAGAGATGAGAGATTTAATTTGGTGGATCTTATTGAATTCCATATTTATAAGTTTTAAGTTCATTTATAATATAGATTTGTGTGTGTAAGAAATTTCTAAATTGGGACTATAGTTTGAGTTCTAGTAAAACCAATTCTATATATTTGTAAGTTTTTCTAAGAAATAATATTGTTATAATATTTTGGATAATTGATTATTTTCTTAATTTTAAAGGGAAAAAGTAAATTACTTTATGAATTTTTAAAATAATAACACAAAATAAATATTTTTAGAAAATTAAAAATAAATTATCTTTTATTGATTTACACAAAAAATAGGAAATAGTCATAATACTGATAATTTATAGTTTTCTTGCTTTTTTGTTGTTACTGAAAGATTATGTTCGATATAATTAAAATGCCTCAGAAAATTTGACATTAACTTTGATTAAAAAAAAAAAAAAAAACTAAAACCTCAAAACTAATTAAGTAGCTATATGCGTATGAGGAAATAATCTGAAATAGTCTATCTGGTTGGGAAAAAAACAAAAAGAAAAAAAAAGAAAAGAAAAGAAAGATATAGCCTATCTGCTTGAAACAAGCTTCTTAACTAACTAGTTTAGTACAATGATTACTCAGCATGAAATTAATGGTCCTTGCGGTGCTTGCACTTAATAATAACGCGACAATAGATAATAATTTCTGTAGTTAATATGTTTTTAAAAATAATATTAACATAGTTTTAAGATATGAAAATTTTGTGCATTAGTTTAAAAAAATATAATTTAATATTAAAAAATAAATTTTTTATGTAAATTTTAGATTTGTTTTTTTTTTCAAACAAAATTTAAGCACATTTTAAAATTGGATAAATAATTTCTGTTCTTAAAATATGATAATTAAAAAAAATAAATCATTCTAAATGAGATTTTTTTAAATAAGAAGAGTATCTTTAAAATCCAAATTAGACTTATTTATTGTGTATATATTTTTATCAGAAAATACTTAGACTTAAAAAAATTTATTAATAAATTTTACAAACTGATATACTTTGATATGATATATTAGATTATAAAATTTTATTTATTGTAAAGCAAATACGATATATCACATTAAAATACATTAATATTTTTTTGTATAAAACTTTGTAAAAATATCTTTTTAAATTATGTTTTGCATTTTTATATTATTTTTATTTTGTATTCTATTAATAACACTCTAAATTGTCAAAGGCGTGTACAATTCTTACTTTTTTTTTTATACCATCAAAGTATGGAAAAATATAGCATAGATTAACATTTGACCATTTAGATTATTTTGTTAATCGACCATTTAGATTATTTTAAGTGTATATTGTTTTTTTTTTTTGTCATAAAATACTTGATTTAAAAATATTTTTATATAAATTTTACAAATTGATGTATTTTGATATGATACGTTAGATTATAAAATTTTATTTATTATAAAACAAATTTGATATATTACGTCTGATATATTACGTCAATTTTTAAACTTTATTGAGATTGTTCTCAGACCTAATACTTATCTTTTCATAAACTTTAATGATTGGATCTCAAACGGATACAAATTATCAATTTTCTTTTTAATCTAGAATGCAAATTATCAGCTTTGATAGTTTAAAGTGCAAACTGAAAAAAAATAAAAATAAAAAAAAATAAAAAATAAAAACTAGAACAAGTCAAAGGTGTAAAACATATATGTATTTCTTATTTAATCAAAGAATAAAACTTTATGTTACGTAGGAACCTTATAATTTATTGTTGGAAACGATAAATATAGCAATTCTTCTTAATAAAGATGTGTTCTGACTGATGAAAAATAAAAGTTTTTTGAGCAGAATTAAGAATTGCACAGTATGTAGGGAGGTCTAAGGTGTCCTTTAGTTGTAAATTTCAAATGATATGAGAACGTTGATAATATTAATGAGATAGCTTATAAATAATGGTGAAATAGTTTGAATTAAAATGTTTTACGAGATTTTAATAAATGAGAGGAAAAAAAAGTTGAATAAAAATATTATAAAATTAAAATATTGTTAAAATATAAATTTTTAATATTATTTTTATTTTAAGATTTGAAAAAGTTGAATTGTTTTTTATATTTTGTTTATAAATTTGGAAATCTTGTAATGATTAAATGAAAAGAAGGAACCTGCTTATTTTTTAAGATAAATTTTCACCTCCTAAGAGACTGGTTCTTCAGTCTCATCATACACTATAAGACTATAGAAAGTATAGTAAAAGAGTCTCAAGCTCGAGTAGAGAACAACATGACACATGTGCAAAGATGAGAAGCATCACCTCCTGATACGATCAAGATCAATTGAGATGCTACATACAGATCTTCAAGAGGTCTTTTCCCTAATGCACACAATTAAGAGAATCCATTGCAGTGCTTAAAGCTACCCTATTATGTATTGAAATGGAATTGCAACAAGTGGTCTTTGAAGGTGATGCTCTTTCTATAGTCAATGTCATCAATGGTGCTGAAGAGAAGTGGAGCTCAGATGGTTTGGTTATCAGGGATGTTAAAACTCTTTTTAAAAGAGTCCATAAGTTGTCTGTTAGGCATGCTCCTAGGGACAAATAACGTTGCCCATACTCTAGCCAAGGATCCATTGCTTCTCTATGATGAGTGTATTGTCTTGGAGGATATTCCTCCTTATATTTGTTTTTTGGTTTGATACTTCCCAATGAGACCAGACTTGACATTAAGAAAAAAAATGAAAATTTTGAAGATATGAAATTGAAAAGTGTTTGTATTTAAATAGCATTTAGATATTGAGATGAAATGAAATAGAATGAAATTGGTTGAGACCATCTATGAAAACAAACGAGACCTAAATTCCTAATTTATAAAAACTCTTTTATCTTTCTTCTTTTTACAATGCATTTCTATAACACTAACCTTCTTTTACTCTAAATGTGCTGATCAGATAAATTATTATCACCTCTTTTAGCAAAGCTTTTTCTTTTAATTTTTTGGTTACCTCTTTTCTTTTAGGGCAAATAATCCTTCACTACAAGGAAAAATTAAAGGTGCAAGAAAATCATAAAACAATGAATAATATAAAGAAATAATTATAGTTGCAGTCGTGAGTATACATACACCGTATAGTTATTTTAAAAAAAATTAGTAAATACTAGACTTAATGAAAAAATTTTTTTTTTAATAGTAAACTCAACTGTTTTTTAAAATAATTGTACGATACTTATACACTCTATAACTGTATGTAAAATTATTCATATGGAGTAATGTCTCTTTTGCCAAATCATGCATAGGAGGATTTGTATTACAGGGAACTTTTACATAATTCCAATTTAGTTGATCCTTAAGGATGTTGGCTATTACGAAGATGATCAATCCTTGGACTGAAAGGTGTTTTTTTTTTTTTTTTTTTTTTTTTGACTGAAAGGTGTTTTGATAGTTCATAGACAGACAAGTTTGCTTTTTTAAATCTAAGAAAACACTATTTTTATGCCCCAAGTGGCTGTTAAAGGAAGTAAATTGTAAGAGAAATATTGCTGTACCGAGAGTTGGTTCTGATAATTTTTTTTTTTTAACTTAATAATTAAGAAAATATTTTTTTAATGATGTTGTGAATTTTTTTTAATAAAAAAATTTGAATGAAGTAAAATAAAAATAATAATTTTTTTTTTATTTTTTTCCCTATTGTCGGAGCCGTCTCATGGCATAAATTGTAATATGTAGCTAAGCCAGCTCCACCCTATATGTATCTGTCAGGGCTGCTAAAGATGAGTGCTCCTCTCACGCACTTCCTAAGTGCAGTTTACTTCACACGCACCAATCAAAACAGACACGAGTGTACAGGTGTAGTTACTTCTTTCTTTAAAAATTTTCAATTGGAAAAAAACAAAACAATGATCTTGGACCACTTCGGTCTTCAAGAAAGTCGATTCCATTCAGCAACTTAGGTTACCTTTGGTCGCTCAAGCTTTTCAATTCATCTTAATTTATATTATTTAATTATTATAATTTTTTTAATTTATAATATAAAATATAATAAATAATTTAATTTTTTTAAATTTTAAAATAATAATAATATTCTATTAATATTTTATTCAATTTTCACTCTAATTCAATTTTATATTCAAACTGACCCTTAAACTTACAAGATGCTAGTACATTATAGCCTTTTAATATGAGGATTTCTAACGTTTAATATCCGTCTCCAAACGCCACGTTACCAAACATTAATACATAAGAGACGAAATTAAAGGGGGTTGTAGGGCCTATTTTATCGGGAAAATGTTATTATATACTTTAATTTATATAACTTATTCTGTTTTACTGAAGTGACTTATTAAAAAAAAGTTAAAAAACATATATTTAAAATAAAATTATATGCGAAAACATAAAAAGGGAGAAGACTAAAATTCTAAATTTGTTATTACCTTTTATATTTGAGAATAGAATAAGTTCTTGTTTGGTTACACAGATTAAATGAGGTGAAATTAAAATTAAATAAAATATTATTATGATATAATTTTTGTTTTAAAATTTAAAAAAATTGAATTAATTTTATATTTTATTTGAGAGTTTGAAAAAATTATAATAATTAGATAAAATGATATGGTTTATGAACATGCCAACCTTGATAAGGATAGAATATATAGAAGGAAATTTTATAAGAGAGAATCTTCAGACCGGCCCGTCTAATAAATCTCAAACAACACTCCTCCAATAGGCTGTTGATAAATAGGCTCTCCATTTTAGTACCTATGTGCCTGCAAACTACATGAAAGCCCTCTCCCTCATCTCCCATCCTCTTGCATGAAATCCACCCCCCCTCCAACCACAGCCACCACACAATTCTCTAATTAAAAGATAAAAAGATTCAAGACATCAAATGTTGGGAAGAGAAAGATCAAACGATTTAATTTGACACACCAATTGACAATTGAAGATGGCTTCTTCTAGCCTAGCACTAGCACAGACGCTTCTAGTTTTCGTACTTGGCTTATCACTATTGCCAGTTTTGGCCCTCGAATAACCAGTGCCTTTACTTCCACTTGAATGTTACACCTAGTCAAGCATGTAAATGCAGATTCTAGTTGGAGGAGACAGAAACTCTAGGCTCTCTCTCTCTCTCTCTCTCTCTCTCTCTCTCTAGAGAAGAAAAAAGACTAATGATAGGAAAACTAAAAAGCATCTGAAAAAAATATGCATAATCCCATTATGCGAATGAAAAAGAAAAAGAAAATGATGAAAGTAAAATGAAGCTGATAAAATTATTCATCTTCTCCTCCATCTAAAGAAGAGAAAAGAGGCTTTGTTATTAAAAGGAGTAAAACAAAAAGAAAAAACAAATTAAAGGTCGAAAATACTTTTCTCTTTTGAAAATATTTGAAAGGTAAGAGGGGAAAACCAAGTAGGATTTTCACGGCATTGATGTTCACAATGAAAGTAACACTGCTTCTTTCATGTTGTTGAGATTTAAGGGCTGGGGATTTGAGGGGTTTGAGAGAGAAGGTGTGGAGAGAGTTGTGAACGGAGGTTTTGGGATGACATGTAGAAGTGGAGGGTATTTGGATTTTGAATGAAGAGAGATGGTGGGGGGATTTGGAACAAGAGAAGAAGTGAAGGCATAGTAGAGAAGGGGATGCGACGGAGAGCAAATCCATGGCATGGTCCAATTCCTAGGGAAGAGAGTTGAAATATGTTAAGGATAAAATCTCGTTTAGTACATAAGCAACATCTTAGTCATCTCGGCAACATGTACGTGTACATTACACGACGTGCCTCTGCTGCACTACTATGCACTTTTGTTGCACTACTTTGTAAAAACCATAAAGCTGTAGACACTAGAATATTCTTCTATATATTTCCACTCTATAAAAGGATCTCAGTGTAATACGTTAGAATTATGAATGAAAATATAGAATGCATTTTATTCAATATAGTATCAGAGCCCACACAGGACTAACGTCCATGGCTTCTTCCCAAAATTCCAACTTTTCTTTCTTTACCACCTTCCCTCTCCCAAACTTCTCCCATACAATCTCTGTCAAGCTCATTCTCAAAAACTACTTATTGTAGAAGGTTCAACTTGTTTCTTACTTTTGTGGCCAAATACTCTATAAATATGTTGATGGATCCTGTAAAACTCCAAAACCTTTACTCGATGACTCAACTCCAAATTCAGATTATGACCTCTGGATTTAGAAAGACCAATAGGTCATATTTGCCTTAATTATCTCCCTTTCTGAACTACTTATTGCTCAACTTGTTGGTTATAACTCAGCCAGTGACGTGTGACTTTCTCTTGAGTCGACCTTTACCTCTATTTATCAAGCAAAACTTATACAAATCCTATTGCAATTTACTTCTTTTAAGAAATGGACTGATTCAATAACTTGAGCAATTCCTACGGAAGAGTTACTATGATGTTGGCGATCGAACGTGCTTGTTATGCAAAACACCACGGTGGGCGACAGAACTTGTAGCTAGCGGCGGTATGAAGTTTGTGAGGTCAAAAGAGGTTGTTGTTTTGTGTTTTCTGCTGAAACATTGATTTCATCTAGTGTATTGATCCTTATGGCGTTTCCGTGGATATGATTGCGTGGATGACTTCTATTAGATGCTGGTGACGGCTTAACAACGGACGGACAGTTGCAAAACAACCTGATTTTATAACCATGATTATGGAGGAGGGACTCGCATGATTTAACAAAAGGCGCGTCAACCCCACTCTCCTTGGAGCGTGTTGTTGCAGTTTTAGGTATTTTAGATAGGACTTAGGAGAAGCGGGATGCCAAGTCCCTATAAATAGGAACCGGTAATCACCGTTAATAATAGTCGAACCCGTCCCCCGGTTAATCCGGTAATCCCTCCGTCTGCATCACAGCACCAAGGCTGGGGACAATGACATTGGCCTTGCCTCCCCATCCGTACACGCACAAATGACCGGTTGGTTGCTGTAAGTGAATCGAATTTCAAACGGGAAAAGAAAAAAGAAAACAAAAAAAGAAAAACAAATTCCGAAGTAAATTGAAACGACACCTATCGATGGAGAGATTCAGATACCCACAATACTAAAATACAAAATAAAAAATAATTATAATAATAAAATAATATTTTGGTAGAGAGAGAAACTGAGGATGTTTTTTTTTTTTTTTTTGGAGAGAGAGATTTCTACCAGTTGATGTGTTTTGTTTGTTAGGCCCCTCTTTAGATTTTCTCCGCCCCGTTTTCATTTCCTCCCAGCTTGTTTCGTCTTCTTGCCATACTCGATAGATTGAGAGAGAGACCGAGAGAAAGCATAATCAATTTTCTATGTTTTTTGAACTTTATCCTTAAGTTTCGTGCGTTGTATTCTTGAATTGAAGAGTTGAGGATCTAAGCTAGGGTTTCGTTTCTGTGGCCTTTTCTGAGTTAAGGGTGGTGGTGGTGGTGGCGGTGGTGATGCGAATTTGCGGAAATTCTAGCTCCGATCTTGAATATAGAGCGCGAATCGGGAGGTTGAGTAAATGGATGTGGATTCTTCTTCGATGCTACCGGAGGGTGATCACGATCCGGCGGTGCAGAATCCCAATACGGCCTCGTCTCCTGCTGCAATGGAGAGAGAGCAGCTAGGCGACTCGTCGCCGGCTCAGTCTCCGACGCAAACACCTCTTCAACAGCAGCAGCAGCAGCAGCAACCGGCACCTCAGATGCAGCAGAGCCCCGTGGTGGGGCCGAGGCACGCTCCGACTTATTCGGTTGTTAATGCAATTCTAGAGAAGAAAGAGGACGGACCGGGCCCAAGGTGTGGCCACACTCTCACCGCTGTTGCGGCGGTTGGGGAGGAGGGCACGCCTGGGTATATCGGTCCTAGGTTGATTTTGTTTGGAGGTGCTACCGCGCTCGAGGGAAATTCTGCAGCTTCGGGGACTCCTTCATCAGCCGGAAGCGCCGGCATTCGTATGTTTCTCATTTGGATTGCTCATTTAATTTTCTTTTGTTGCCATTTTACTGTGTTGCTTGTTGGGTCGTAGAGGTGGTATTTTGTGTTTTTGGTGGGATGGAAGTTGGTCAGTTGTTAATTTCGATATAAAATGAGAAACCCTAATTTGTTATTAAGTTTGATTTAAACCCTAATTTGTTACTAATTTTGATATAAACCGTAACTTATAGTGTTTTAACATTGTTGCGCTGATTACGGATTTTGGTTTTCTGTTCTTGATTATCATGAAATAGAATAGAATTTGTTGCTGAGTTGAAACTTTATTCTTTCAAATTGTTTGTGATCCCTAGTTTTGTTCAATTCCAATGACTCCAGCTTGTCTTCGTATGCTTATTTTGACATCATTCATGGTACTGGTAACCTTAAATTTGTTTTGTTTGGTCTTCTGACTAGATGGTATCTTCTCTCCCATAAGAAAGAAATGGAGGTTAACTTAGGTCCCGTTTGGATTCGGAAAGCGTTTCATATCATCTCATCGTATCATTACAACTTTTTCAAATTCCTACAAAAAATATAATAAATAATTTAACTTTTTAAAATTCCAATTAAACATTTTCAAATCTCAAAACAATAACAATATTCTAACAAAATTTTATTTAACTTTAATCTTTTATTTAAAATCATCTCATCTCATCTCATCTCAGAATCCAAATCAATCCTTATTGGTTAATTTTTCTGCATTTTTTCCTTTTAAAAGAAAATAACTTTCTCATAAAAAAAATAAAAAAAATAAAAAAAATAAAAAAAATAAAAGGAAAATACACTCAAGTAATGCCAGAGGCACGATGGTCATGGTAGTGGTGAAGTGAAGTGGCGATTACTTCATGTTCTGTTTCTATCTGGTTTGTTATCGATTATGGTGTCATAGAATTTGGAATAATATTATGGAATTGGAGTCTAAGTGAATTTGACACCAGTATTGTTGGATTTTTATGTCATGCTGAGTAAATGTTACCTTTTAATTATTGTTGTTATTGTTTGGAATCCTTGTCAATACAAGTGTTGTAAGAGGTTGAGAACTCCTAGGGGTTGGCTCAAGTGGTAAAGGCCTTGGGATTCGGGGTATGCTTCCTCCAGGTTTAAGGTTCAAATTCCCTTGGGTACAAATAATCTCTAGTGGCCATTGGACTGGAAAATTTTTCCCTTGAATTACCTGAGAAGCACCTGCGGGAAGCTACTTGCCGATTGCATGTGCATGCACCTTGGGATTAGTCGAGATGTTGTTCCCAGACACCCAGTGCCAATTAAAAAAAAAGAGGCTGAATTTCATTGGAGTCAATTGATTCAATTCTTTTTTTGTCCTTTTAATATCATTCATTTTTTTTTCCCGATTTACTTATCAAGATTATTTGTGGTCATTATAAACATGATTGTGTCATTGTTTATCTTAGCTTTTAATTAGATTTTCTGTCGTTGAAGCCTATAGTGAAGCCACTTATATCATCATCATTTAATTTACAGAGTAAAAATTCAAAATTTTGGTTCTAGTTGTTCATGATTTATGGTTTTATTGAAGTTGATGTAATGGATAATAGTCTTAGGTTGTCTTCTTTTGTTTATGGCATGAGTATTCCTAATGTTAATTTCTTGTGCTCCTAGTGAGAAAATATTTGCTAACAGTGTAAAGTAGGTCAATTATCTTGAAATCTTATGTCATCAAGGTTCCTCGTATTGGCTATTTTATAAACTTATTTGGTGCATGGTTACGCTGAATCAAAAACAATATCAATTGAATGTAAGATGCAATAGGATTTGATATTTTCAATTGATGTGTTTTCTACAAATCTATGCAAGATATGGCTGAAGATGAAGAATAGTTGATCCTTTTTCTAAGATTATTTCAAAAGAGGGATGCGTACCTTGCTTGTTTCCTGCAGTTATAGTGTTGCATTCTTTGATCTCTCATGGCTTACGATTTACTTATTACAGGACTAGCGGGTGCTACAGCTGATGTGCACTGTTATGATGTACTAACAAATAAATGGTCTAGGTAAGCCTAGGAAAAATGGTTCCCCCCCCCCCCCCCCCCCCCCCCCCCACCACCCATCTTATCAGTCCACGCCCATTCTTAAATTGAGTTTTTGGCTGTAGTTAAATAATTATTCTTACTTTTTCTATAAATCATTTTAGCGCTTTTAACAAACTTCTCTTGCAGGATCACTCCCTTTGGGGAACCGCCGACACCAAGGGCTGCCCATGTGGCCACTGCTGTAGGAACTATGGTAGTTATTCAGGTTAGCTGGCAGTATATTCTTCTTTTGGCTGTGATTGACTAAGTTGTGTTTTGAATTTTGATTTCAAATTTATAATTTAGTTCTGACTGGAGCCTTTTATCTTTCAAAACAGGGTGGAATTGGTCCAGCTGGTTTGTCTGCTGAGGATCTACATGTTCTTGACCTCACACAGCAACGACCACGATGGCATAGGTTAGATTCGCGAAGGATGTGCTTGCACAATTTCTTTTAAGAATATTCCTCTATTTATTCATTCAGAAATGCTGGTATTCTGTAGAGTTGTTGTCCAAGGCCCTGGCCCAGGGCCACGTTATGGGCATGTGATGGCTTTAGTGGGGCAAAGGTATCTTATGGCAATTGGTGGGAATGACGGTTAGTTACTTAATGATCTGAACTTCTCTTTTGTTAATGTTTTTTTGGAGAAAAATTAAGTAAAAAGCATAAGTATCTCATGTGTTGAGTCTTAAGTGAATGGAAGAGTATTGCTGTGTGTTTTTCAGGAAAGCGGCCTTTGGCTGATGTATGGGCCCTGGATACGGCTGCCAAGCCTTATGAATGGCGTAAGTTGGAACCAGAAGGGGAAGGTCCACCTCCATGCATGTAAATCTCTCTCTCTCTCTCTCTCTCTCTCTCTCTCTCTCTCTCTCTCATGGATGTAGAAACTCAAAATTGTAAATCAGCAGCATATATATTTTTTTGATTAGTAAATCAGCAACATATATTTGGTTTATTCAAGAGTTTGCAGTACTTTAAAAAGAGTTTCTGATTTTGAGTATATCTTTAAATTGTTGTATGTCCGCCTGAAATTTAGCATTAAAAGTGCTCATGATTCATGAGTCGAAAATTACACAAATTTTTAACTGACTTTACCTACGTGTGGGCATTATGTGGTGGAACTTCTTAACACTTGGGTGCACTACAAGTTGCAGTTGTTTTGTGGTGGTTAATTTACTAGATTATGTAGGCTTCTTGTTGATGCAACACTTACTTTTCCAAGGCTTTTGATGGGCATAATTTATCCCTGCAAATCTGTTCACATCGCTAGTTGTACTTTTAGACCACAAGTATCCTCCATATGCCGAGGTAAGGTTAGAACAAGAACCATCATTAAGGTAGGTGAATATGCCACGACTAGTTATGTAAAACATTAAATGTCTTGCTCTAACGTAACAAAAAAAACTTAATACCAGAGAGAGTAGGTATTCTTGTGATTTGGACAATATGCAGTCTTTGGCTAAGAGATAGAAATTGCCATTTATGATACCCCGGATTATAATTCAAAGATTATTTTAATTCACTAATAGCATAATTTATTTTGATGTAATAGTTTATTGTGTATAATTATACTTATTTACATAATATAAATATTCTACGATTCTTCCTCTTGACTAGGTGTTACCTCTTGTATAACCCCTATGTATTTGGGCTATGCCTATTCTCATTAACACAATTACTTATAATAAAAAAATGTTCTATGATGTTGTGTTTACATTTAACCATTTACTTGGTACTGCTGGGACGCTGGTCTCGGATAACTGGTGTCAATAAAAAAAAAAAAAAAACTATTTTATCCTTCCAGATGGGTGTTCTTTATACGTCCTCTGAACTTGATTTGCACCTTTCCTCTTGTAAAAAAGTTTTATTACTTGTAAAAAAAAATATTCGATTGTCACAACCAAACAAATAGATAGGATTAACTTTGTCACTCATATGAATATTGATTTGTGGTCATTCTTGTACCTACTCTTTCTATAATTTTGATTCAGCACGCTGAACACGACGCAGTGTGACTTTTGAAGGCAGTGAGAGGACAATGCAAGAATTAAGAATCATTACATCCAATGCCTTTATGTACTGATGGCAACGTAAAATTGTTTCTGCCCCTATAGCTTCATAGACTTCATGGAGTGTGTTCTTTTTCTTAATTGCTATAGTTGGGTTTCCAACTGTATACATTCTGTGTATTTGGGTTGTGCTTTGAATAAGAAAGCATACCCAAACATGCACTTATGGTTTTTAAAGTTAATATAATCACTTTCTAGAGGTAGTGATGTTCTATAAGAGTACGCTTCTATTTTGAAAAACGCCTTTCGTAGAAGATGTTAGTTTCTTTGGCCTATACTCCAAAAAGATTAGTCAATGATACAATTGGAGCCCCATTGGAATCTTATAAAAAGCAAGAACTTCTCATTTCCAAGCAATGTGGGTCCCATATAACACCTACCCTTATCTTTATCATATGAGGTATCACAGATGTTTTATGGGGTTTTGAGAAAGGAGAGAAAAAGTTGAATAAAAATATTATAAAGTTAATATTGTTAGAATATCAATTTTTAATATTATTTTTGTTTTGAGATTTAAAAATATTGAATTGTTTTTTGTCTTTTGTTTGGAAGTTTGAAAAAGTTGTAATGAGTGGGTAATGATTAGATGAAAAAGTTGAAAATTTGAAATTGAAAAGTGTATGTTTGAATGGTATTTGAATGATGAGATGTGATGAGATGAAATCATCTCAACATTCAAACAACCCCTAAGCTTCATTGGGAGAAAACAATAGGAATAGCCCAAGTACACGAGATGCATACAAGAGAGATACGTAGGATTTACAACTGATACAAGAAGGTCATGGACACTAAGTCCATTAAAATCTATCGTGATTGCCCCAAGGATCAAGGTGTTGATGAAGAGGACTTTAAGTTCATCCATTGTCTGCTTATTATCTTTAAAACTTCTATCATTCCTCTCCCTCCAAATGCAACACAAAAGACATATGGGAGCCATTTCCATATTGATGCAATTTGTGGATTGCCTTGTAGGCCCCTCCAAGTTTACTTTCCAAGTTTTAGTTCGCAATGTTACTTTCTTTCTTTGTGCATGTTTGGAGGCAAGGACTTTAAATTTCCTTTTCTTAGTTCTGAAGTCATTCGTGCATGGAAAGAAGCTGTTCCATGCCCATGTGTTGTAAAAAACTTAATGCTAACCAGCTTCTTGTCAGTTTTGCATTCCCTACACTACTAGAATGAGAGAGGATAGGAGCTAAACATATCAAGAATGTGTGTTTTTTTTTGGTCTAATCTACATGTTACTTCTATCAATGCTTCTTTTTTCATCAGTCTGTTAAATGGTGCTTTTAATTGTCTGGATAATCAAAAGGAATATAACACCTATGAACTTGTGCTCTATGTTTAAAGCCTAATGGAGAGTTGATTAATAACTCAAATTTTGTTAGCGTGTGAAATTCAAGAAGAACCTGCATGATGTCCTCTCTTAACAATATCCCAAGAAGTCTGAAAGAAAGCAGTTGCGAAACCATTTGGACTCAGTGCCTTATCTCTGTCCATCCCTTTTAACACTCTTAAGTACCTCCTCCTCTTCAAATGATCTCTCCAATCACGTCGTGCTTGACTGATCACAATTGAATAAAAAACCAGCCCTTCAACCTTAGGCCTCCAATGGTATTGCTTCGTGAGGAACATATCATAAAAGTAAACAATATGCTCCTTAATGTCAACGCTGTCAGTAAGTACCCTACCTTCCAAATGCAGAACCTCAATGGCATTATTTTGTTGTTGAGAATTAGCTACTCTGTGGAAAAACTTTGTGATCTTGTCCACTTCCTTCAACCAAAGAGCCCGAGATCTTCCAAGAAATCTCCTCCATAAGGGTATTTTTTCCAGCTCTGTTACAATAGCCATTTTCCTTGCCTTGTCTTTCACCCCTTTATCTTGTGGCGGTTTGGGGGTTAGAAAGTTGAGAACCTTCAATGTTGCACTACGGAGGTGGTTATGGCGGTTCCATCGGGAAGGGGATGCTCTTTTGAGAAATGTTATGGGTGTCAAATATGAGAGTATTTGGGGAGGTTGGTGCTCAAATAAAGTAAGAGGGACATATGGTGTGGAAGTATGGAAATTTATTTAGAATGGATGGGAAGATTTCTTCAACAATTTGAGATTTGAGTTGGGAAGGGGAACATGAATCAGATTCTGGTATGACACTTGGTGTGGTGAAGTTGCCTTGATGAATGCCATCCCTTCTCTCTACAGGATTGCATTGGACAAGGATGCTTCAGTGGCCGATAACATGGACATTTCTTCTGGTTCTCTTCAATGGTCTGTGGGGTTCATTAGAGCTGCCTAGGATTGGGAGATGGGAGATATTATAGAATTGTATAGTATATGTGCTGAATTTAAAAGTTGGAGGGGTGGACGGGTTGATTTGGATTCATTTGGGGAACAAGAACTTCTCGGTAAAATCCTTTTATAAGGTTATGCGATCCATTCTACCATTGTCTTCCCTTGGAAGAGCATTTGGAGGAGTAATGTTTCCCTCAAGGTTGCTTTTTTTGGCTGGTTGGCCTCCCATGGGAAAATATTGACTACTGATAAGGTAAGAAAGTGCGGTATTGTTATAACAGATTGGTGCTTTATGTGCAAAAGTAATGGTGGATTGGAGGATCCTCTTCTTCTTCACTGGTTAAGGCTTTATGGGATGAAATCTTTACTAGGCTTGGTTTTGCTTGGGTCTTGCCTAGGGGGGTGGTAGATTTACTGTGATGTTGGAGAGGTATTCAGGGCAATCATCAAATAGCAGCTGTATGGAAGATGGTGCCTCTGTCTAATGTGGTGCATTTGGAACGAAAGGAATGGTTGTTGTTTTGATAATAGGGAACTTTTGATGGAAGGGTTCAAGGACTTTTTTTTTCATACATTGTTACTTTGGGCTTCGGGTATTGTATTTAACAAGATTAGTTTTAATGACATTTATGCTGTTTTCCACAGTGCTTAGTTTGTAATTAGGTTCATCTCTTGTATACTTCTTGTGTACCTGGGCAAGGCCTAATTATGTGGATCAATAAATTCTTCTTACTTATAAAAAAAACTTATTTCTTCATTTCTTTGTTGCTAGAGAGGTATGTTTGTCTCCTTGTCCTTATATGGGTTCAATGGGAGTCGATGTTTATTATGAGTGGAGGATAGTTTGATGTATGATGCTTTAAATAACAAAAAGAAGTTTGTTGAATAATAATTATATGGTCTGGAATACTCTCTTTTCCTTATGGAGACTATTTTGAGGTAGAGGAATAATTGGACTCCTAATGTTGAGGAGCTTGCACCAATAAAAAGAAATGTTGAGCAGCTTGCTATGTTTGACCTGAAATCTGTTTTGCACATTATTGAATGAGTGGCTGTTTGCTTTTGGCTGTGTCCGTGTTTCTTTTTTTGTAATCTTTAGGAGGGTTTTCACAATCCATGTATCGAAGAGTTCTCTCCTTTTGAATAAAATTCTTTTGACATAGTACACGATCACTACTATCTTCATCTGGCAACTTCATCTGCAGAAAGTAAATTATATTCAACTGCTTTGGAGCTTCTTTAGCTTTTTCAGTTTTTCCATTGTGTGGGTCTCAACACAGGTTAGGACTTGAGCCAGAAGTGGATGAGCAGGACTGTAGGGCTTAGAAAATCACGGGCTATATAATGTGAGGATTTTTCAGTTCAACAGTTTTTGTGTCTCATTGAAAGGGTACAATTGGGTCGTTTTTGAAAATTACTGCTACTGGTAGTTCCCTGACAATATTCTGGTTTGACACTTTCACATTTGATTGATAATGCCTCTGTTTAGTGTTTGACTGGTTTGAGTCTCAACAGCCGTGCCCCTTTACGTGATATTTTACGTATAAACAATAAGGATCTGTATTACACGTTTTCATGTCATGTTTGTGTATTGTGGTCACATGAGAGAATTATTCTTATTCTTTTTTCCATTGATCATTTGGGAAAACAGAAAATAGTTTCGCCCTCAATTGAACTCCAATTTTTTCAGTGCTTTATACTTGTTGCACATGCGAAAATGATGTTTGGATTCACAAGAAGCAAGCTTGCATATTGTATCAATCGAGTTTGGCCCTCAATTGCAATTGCTTTACATATTTGATTAGGTATGCTACTGCAAGTGCACGCTCGGATGGTCTTCTACTGCTCTGTGGAGGGAGGGATGCAAACAGTGTGGTTAGTGAAAAAAATTATTTCACTTACGTACATAATTTATGTTTGATTCTTTCTTTGTGGTTGTGGTCCTACTTTTACATTTGGTTCTTTTGGGTTAAATTTTATGCTGCTTCAAAATCTAATTCTTGATACACTCATGGTACCATTTGATACCACCTTCTAACATTAATTAAAAGTTATGTTTTAACAAAATTGAAGTGTTATGGTACTATTTGATATGCACTGGTTTTGTTTATGATATTAGGTATACGTTCATGAAAAATTTTGTTATCCTCTCTCTCTCAATTTTTTGGGAAAACTACTGTACAGGTACTTGTAGTTTTTGACTTTTTCAAAATTGCTACCTGCGGATTAAAAAGTTTCTAAGTAGTACCTATGGCTATGGTAGCATTTCAAATTGGTCCCCCCTCCGTTAGTATTCTGTCAGTCTCTTGATGGAAAATGCTGATGTGGGTGTTGACGGTCACGTTAACACTAATCAGAAGACGACACGTCAGAGTGAACAGTACAGAATAAAAATAAAAATAATAAAAAAACTAAAAAAATTAAAAACAGTAAATAAATGATAAAAAAATTAAATAAAAATAAAAATAATTATATATCAAAAAAGAAGAAAACATATGGGGGTGGCGCACAGCCAGTCCCAAGTCTGACCACCGTGGGGTAGAACCCTGGTGGTTTGGCCATCGCTTGGTGTGGCCCCCGGTGGGGAGGGGGGAGGAGGTCTCCCCTCCCACAAACCACAAATTTTTTTATTTTTTATTTTCTATTTTTCGTAAAAACTTGTTAAAAGTTATTATTATTATTTTTTTAAAATTTTGAATGGACAATGCTAGTGCATTAATTTTTTTTTCATTTTCTTTTAAACATTTATTTAACATCCTTAATCATTAAGAAAAAAAAAATTAAAATATTGGAGCGGTAATTTTGAGGGGGCAAAGTGTCATTTTCCATTTTGAAATTTTAAAAGTAAGAAAAAATAGTTTGACATGTGGCCTAGTTCATTGGGTGACATGCATCATCCGTTAATTGAGGGTTCTGATCCAAAAACTTAATAGCCCAGGAGTTAATCCTAAAAAAAAGGCACATGGGGCGAATCTCAAATGTAAAAAAGTATACGGGGCTTAAATTTCCCTTTTTAAATACTTTGTTTTCAATTTTTTGCTGTTCAGGTTAATGTGTCGTCCTTTGATTCATGCTGACGTGGCAGTTAACTGCAACGTCAGGAGATTGACAGAGGTACCAGTTTGAAGTTTGACCATAACCATAGGTACTATTTAGAAACTTTTATAACCACGGGTACAACTTTTGAAAAAGTCAAAACTACAGGTACATGTACAGTAATTTTCCATTTTCTTGGGAGGGGGGGATGGGAGGTTTCTGCTGGCTTCTCTTTTACTACTTTCGTGTTTGTTGATTCTCTTACAGTAAATGCAACACTGTATATTCATAATCCAACTTGAGCTACCTTCTTCTCCTCCTACAATGGCCTTGGTCCAGAATGTGCATCAAATATTTTTGTAAATTATTTTGTTCAGATGAATAATTTATTTAGTATATTCGTAAAAAAAAAAATGTTCCTAGGATTTGTTAAAATGAAAGCTGATAGGATTTTCCAATTGGGGAACCTAAGTTTCCATTTCTGCAAGAAACGAGGAAGTGAAGCTAAATACCAATTGACAGTTTTTTTATTCATCAGAAAAGACTGCTCCTTCATCTTGTAGTTTCTAATTGCATTACAACAGAGACATGTATCATGACTTTTGGCCTAAAAAAAAAAAAAAGGTATACATAATTAAAAATGATTTTCTTGAATCTTTTTCTCCTTCTAGATAGGTGCTGCTCTGTATATATTGTGTATGAGGATTGCACCTTTTGCACATTTTAATAAATATTTCTTACAAGAACGCACGTAATTAGTAATAAATCCTTGGACTTAAGGATCCTCTCCATCTTGACAGGTGAAATGACTAAAATGCCCCCCCGTGTCTTTACACTAAATGAATATTATCTGTTTCAATTGAAATATCTATGAAAAAAAATTTAAAACCTAATAAGAAATTATCCATTTCAACTGAAATGGAGAGGATTTGTCCTTGGACTTTAGGGAACTATTATACTGATGTGGAGCCATTAGCATTTTTTGAAGGCATGCAAATAAGCCGGCATCAGATTATTCTTATTCTGTTATTGTGCAAATTTGTAGTGGCTTTAAAAATGGCAGCTTTAATATTGTAAATAACTCCCACACATAGGAATAATCTAGCGTATTTGCAAGAATATTCTGCTTTTCAGATCTGTGTTGAACCCATCCCCCCCCCCCCCCCCCCCCCCCCCCCCAAAAAAAAAAAAAAGACAAAAGCACACACACACCCCAAAAAAAACTTGTGTAGCTTGTTATGTAATTCTTGTTTCTTATTTCAGTGAAAAGTGATGATTTACCTGGTCTGTGTGATGTAGATGCATTACATGGTTCCAGAGTTTAACTGGATAAAAGACATGTTGCTTTTGCACGGTCTTCGGAATTTCTTGTTATCAAAAAGAAAAAAATCTTTTTTTTTTTTTATTTGGAAGGATTTTCTTCTGCTTCTCTATATGTGAAGTTTGAGGTTTGGTTTAAGCCTGGTTTTTGTTTCTTCCTGCCTTTCTTGCAGCCACTGGCAAGTGCGTATGGACTTGCTAAACATAGGGATGGTCGATGGGAGTGGGCAATTGCTCCTGGTGTTTCACCATCTTCCAGATATCAACATGCAGCAGTGGGTTTTGGTTTCTTTCATATTATTTTCTTTAAGTTTACTATTTATTTTATTTTTTGGAAGAAGATTAATCACATGCTATGTTTCTAGGTCTTTGTTAATGCACGGCTTCATGTGTCTGGAGGGGCCCTTGGTGGGGGACGCATGGTAGAAGACTCTTCAAGTGTTGCAGGTATTTTATTTTTACAAACTTTGGAGTTTTGATCTGGGGTGTTATGAGCAAGTGGCTTGTAGTGTATATGCAATGCATATGTTACTTGAAACACCAGGTGTTTCAAGTACTTGGGAATAGCCTAGAACCAAGGTTGGAAATTGTTGATTGAGCTGTGCCCTGACCAAGCTCATAAGCTCAGTGCAAGAAATCTTGCGCTATACTGTAGGCTTTTATGCCTTTATCAATGGTTTTGAATTGACCTGGGATGTGATGGGCCATTCTCGATTTACAATTTGTATTGTGAAGCTGAAAGTCAAAAGTAGGACTTTATTTTGTAGAGCAATTGGACAGGCGCTTCCTCATAGGCTCAATTGGGTGACTAATTTAACTCAGCTGAGAACAGCTCACTCTAATGCATGCTGAGAGAATTGAAAGTATAATGAGTATAGGATGTGTACAGGAATTTTAGTCACTGTGGTTTTCCTTTTTGGCCTCAAATTTCACCAGCTATTTTTTCTTTTATGAAGAATCATTATGCTTTTTCTAGATAAGTATGGTAAAGTTTAGGTATGATGCATTTATTAAAAAACTAAAAGTTTGGGTAGGATTGGATTCTCTACCTCTTTGGTTTGCTAAGATTTTCCCTAACTCGGTGATCATATAGTACTTTCCAAGAAAAGAAAAAGGAATAGAACTACATTTTTCTTTTATTAAGTAAAGAGTACTAGTCCTATGTGACGCAGGTGACCCTTACTGCAAGCTGTTGATCCTTTTGTTTTGTGGCCAACTTTTCTGATCTCATGCTATTATATGTGCTTTTCCCCTACCTGCCGGATGTGTTTTCCTGTCCAACTCTATAATTAATTAATTATTGGTTGTCTTGTTGGTCTTATCAGATGTTAGATTTTCTATCAGATTTTATCTCACTTTCAGTGCAAGATGTCATTATTCAACATGTGCTATCTTGTCACTCTTAGGGTCTGAGGGTTTGTCTCCAAAACAAACTAAAATGATAAGCTTTTTTTTTTTTTTTTTTTTTTTCTTGACATATTTTAAATCTTTTGAGTTTGTAGTGGTGATGAGTTGTTCAAAAATATTTTCTTTGTTTTATTGCTGGTTTTGAGTAATATTTATAGAACAAATGAATTATTGGTTATATTAATGTTTTGTTGTTCATGCACCTATCACCCAAAAATTTGTTGCTGTTATGCTGAAAGAAGCCTTGTTTATTTATTCAGAAGATCCTTTTCTTGATGTAAGTTTAAAAGGTGACCCATCAAAAAATGTTACATCTTTTTCACATTCCTTCTTGTCTAGTGTTGGATACTGCTGCGGGCGTTTGGTGTGATACAAAATCCGTTGTTACTAGTCCTAGGACTGGCCGATATAGTGCTGATGCAGCCGGTGGAGATGCTGCAGTTGAATTGACAAGGCGTTGCAGGCATGCAGCAGCTGCAGTTGGTGACTTGATATTTATTTATGGTGGTTTACGTGGCGGTAAGAGATGAATATAATTATCTAACAATTCATCTTGGTGCATTTGTTTCTAGTCCTACTGTAGGCATGAATCCCTTCAATGAGAATAATTTTGTACATCATTGTGTTGTCAGAACAACATCTAATGCTGATCATTATGTAAGAGCATAACCACTTAAAAAGTCTTGCTTTAAGAAGGAAATGCATTCTTCGGTTTATTGAGGTCAATTTGGTTCCTTCGATATAGTGGTTTCTACATAGAGCTTAATATGGCCATGCAAGATGAATTCTGACAATTTATGCAGATCAAGTTGATGCTTGTTGAAAGATGGTGAAATGTGGAGGCTGCAAATTAAATGCGATCTGGTCTGCTACATGGATTTTGCTTCATCTTTACTTAAAAGTGAAGCTGAGGCTTTGTAACGGCCTGGGAAAGCGCTAGTCACATCTGTGCTATTACCCCTAAAGACTAGTCAATTTGTCGTTTACCTAGAATCACTTATAAAGCCTAGTTTCCTTTGATAAGTAGTTAGTTAATGTGAATGAGACTTAGCACTCATGACTACTTTTATAATGTACCTACTCTATGTGTATTATTCATATTCTCATTTTGGGACTAGGGTGTACAAATAAACCCCGTTTTTAAATTACTGAGGTCCTCAATTGGTTCATGTTGTTTGGTGCTTTGTTTCATGACTGGTCTTATTGGGTGGCTCTGCTACCCAATGCAACTGCCCAGGGAAAGCGCTAGCCACGAGTTATGACTTCAAAAATACTAGTTAGTGTTTTAAGTTTATTTGGAATCACTTATAAAGCCTAGTTAGACCTAGTAGTAGCCAATGGGGATATATCGCCCATGACTACCTTTATACCTTACCCTGTAGACTATTTATATTCCAAGTGTAGGACTATGGTGTTACAAGCTTTGAATGGGCTAGTGTCATGGCACAATCGGCATTGCATTGCTGAATAACTATAATTTGACTTGTGGATACAACACAAATATGCAGTCTGAGATTTGGAGGGATGTTTGGAAACTGAGGAACTAATTGGATATTACAATTTATGAGATCGAAAGATCTCTCTCTGGAGATGAGATTTGACGATAAAATACATCAATCAGAAGACATGTATCTACATAGCATTGTTTTTTCTTGATTTATTATAATTTTTCCTAAGCCAATATTTCCTTAAGTGCTTATGCTCTTCTGAATTTTTGTTTTTTCTCTCTTGGTCATAATGTGTCGCAAATCTAGCATGATGCAACCACTGGTTTAATTTATTAGAAATACAGGTCCCTCGAATATCATATAAATAAGATATTCATGAATATAAATGTGAGTTAGGCATGTATTCTCTATAAAGTAGGAATGAGAATCTGAGAAGTCGGGACTACCTTGACAGAGAGTCGCCTTATTTCTGGGACTATTCACCTTTTTTTTTCTTTTTTCCTTCTCTCTTTCTTTCTTTTTTATATAGTTTATTTATAAAAAAAAAATATTTACTTATCTCCAACTTTTACGCTTATCTGCTGTTACAGCAAACATATCATCCATGCACTATTAACGAGCTGTATCAAAACAAGTTATCAATTTTTAGTTAGGTATTCCATGTAGAATCTATAGGGTTGTCAGTGCCATGTTTCTCATAGCCTTTCAAATATAGTTCCCATTGCTATCATGAGTTGATGAGCTATTAAATACTAATATCAACATTTTAGCATAGTGATTTGTAATCTTTATGCTGTAGGGGTGTTGCTCGATGACCTACTTGTTGCTGAAGATCTGGCAGCTGCTGAAACAACAAATGCTGCTTCACATGCTGCGGCTGCTGCTGCTGCATCGAATGTTCAAGCAGGGCGGTCACCTGGACGCTATGGATTCATTGATGAAAGGACAAGGCAAACAATGCCTGAAGCAGCTCCTGATGGTGCAGTTGTGCTGGGAAATCCAGTTGCTCCCCCCATAAATGGTGACATGTATACTGATATAAGCACAGAAAATGCCATGCTCCAGGGATCACGGTTAGCTGGTTATGGATTTTGGGTAAAAGTTATTAATTTGTTTCTATCTTCCTCATTCATTCGAAGTATATTTGGACGGGGACTTTTATGCAGGAGAATGAGCAAAGGTGTTGAGTATTTGGTTGAGGCATCAGCAGCAGAAGCAGAAGCCATCAGTGCCACGTTAGCTGCTGCCAAGGCACGGCAAGTTAATGGAGAAGTTGAACTGCCTGACAGAGATCGTGGGGCAGAGGCTACCCCTAGTGGAAAACCGATATCTACCTTAATTAAGCCTGATTCTGATGTGTCAAATAATATTGTTCCAGCTGGCGTTCGGCTGCATCACAGAGCTGTCAGTATTGCTTTTGATCATCTTTTAAATATCATCTTGAGCAAATTTTGCCATGAAAATCTGTAAGCATTGGTGCCACTATCTGATGTTTTGCTACTACATATATTGTCAGGTTGTTGTAGCTGCAGAGACGGGTGGAGCTTTAGGTGGCATGGTCAGACAACTTTCAATCGATCAATTTGAAAATGAAGGCAGGCGGGTCAGTTATGGAACCCCAGAGAGTGCAACTGCTGCTAGAAAACTATTAGATCGGCAAATGTCCATCAATAGTGTGCCCAAAAAGGTATAGTGGATCTTGCTATATTTTTCTGATTAATAGGCTAAATTTTGTTAAGAAAGAAAGTGTTACCCCAATACACAGAAAAGTATACGAAAGATCTACCTAACTAGAAAAATGAAAGTGCTAAAAGTCCTCGGAAAATAGAAATATAAAAACTGCACTATTTTGGGCCACAATCCAATGAAAGAGGGTATTAAGAAAGAAAAGACTTCAACTTTGGTACCAATTTCTCGCAATAGTAGAAGCTATGGTCATTCCTTTCTCCACAGTATGGGGCATGGATGGCTACCAAATTCCAACATGCGAAGAGATCTACCACGAGGCATAAACCAATTTTCCCAAAAAGGCCAAAAATCATGCCTTGGAGAAGGCTATCAAAATCATGTTAAAGCTTGGGAGGGAGCTCCTAGAAAGACTAAGATGGGTCATGGATGAAATAGAAATCCTGCATCCAAAGCCATGCGCCAAACTAGTGACATTCTCAACTCTACTGAATGGGGTAGTTCCAACTTCGCTAAGTTCCCATTTCAACTCAAATGCAACTTCAAAGACTAGGTATAAGCAGCTCAAGTAGCAGAGATGGTCATGGCTGGCCTCACAAAATGGTAATGTGTCATATTTTAACAAGAAGTGAGAGATGCTAAGCCTTATTTCATTATCGGTGCCTACCAGAAATGCCAGATAAGAGACCCCTGTGCACTATAGTAAATATCACTTTACTCTTCCAGTCTTCATAACATTTTTCAACGAGCAATCATCCTATTCTAAGCCTCCCTAACAATGACAGAGCAGAAGGGATAAGGGGTCCCTTTATGGTAAACTTCAATTATTGCTAAAGAAGCCCACAGCGTACTATTCACCAAACTGAAAAATGGAATGAAAAGATGCACTGGGCAAACCAAACAAAGCATCTCTCAAAATCTGCACATTTCCAGCAAATTATCAAGAATCCCCAATTCAAGTGATCGTATGCCTTTTCCGTGCCCAATTACATGGCACTTTAGGTTCTCTTGATCTCAGTTTAATATCAAGGCATTCATTGGCAATAAGAACTGAGCGAATAATCTTTGACATCATCACAATCTGGTTCCAAGAACTTTAGCCATACTTTTGTAAACACTACCCCCACTAGGCCTAATAAATTGAAATCCTTAATATCAATTGCATTTAGTTTCTTTGGAATGAGGGCAATGAATGTAACATTAAGGCTCTTCTCAAAGTTGTCCTTCAAATGAAATTGATAGAACACCTTCATATTGTCTCCCTCAAGCAAATCCCAACAAGCGTGGGGAAAAATATCCATCGTCTCGGTGCCTTGTCTGCGTTGAATGCGTTCACTACTTTCGCACATTGCTCTGCTCAAAGGTCTTTCTAACCTTTTTATTTCGGATTGGTCTTGGGTGGCCTAGAACCAAGTTTGAATCCCAGGGTGCATAGGTCCTTGGCAAGGAGTTTCCCGCAAGTGCACATTGGGTATTCAAGGAGAAGTTCTTCTAGCCTAATGGCCCTTAGAAATTGTTTGCACCCAAAAGGATTTGGATCTTAGATCTGGATGGTGCATACCACCAAGTCCAAGGCCTTTACCACTTAAGCCAACCCCAAGGGGTGCAAAAGAAATTCCATCCAACTTAGGCATCCAATTTAATTTTTCATAATATAAATTCTGATGGAATTTTACAATGTGATTCCTAATTGCCAAGGCATAAGGAAACAATCCAACCACATGCAAGGAATCAATGGAATTACTTTTTATTTTTTTTATTTTTATAGATAATGGAAGTATTCTTCCCATTTGAATAAGCCACTTGATGAAATTACTTAGCGCATCAATCCCTCTCTTGAAGCCACATGGCCCTTGATCTGTCTCCCACGTCTCTCTCTATGAAAGTTGTCCTTTCCAAGTCACTCATAAGCTTTGTCTTCCACCTTCAATGGCCTATTTTAATCATGTCAAGGTCTTTTAACTATTCATAGTAGTTTTTTCCCTAACATCCCAAACACCTCACCATTCCAAACTTGTAAATCCCATTTCAAAGCTTTGAGTTTTGCACCAAAATAAAGTAGCCTTTTCTGCACTCTTGATAAAGTAGCCTTTTCTGAGTCACACTAGGAAAGTGTACTTACCATTCAAAGGAGTCATAAAAGCAATCCAATCTAGACCAAGCATAAATGTAATCGATTATTTGACTATATGAAAGCTCATCCCACTTGCGGCTAGTAATAACGTTTTCTTCCAATATAAAATCTAAAACCAATTTTCACTTAGAAGCATATGACATTAAAATACCACCAATTCAAGGGATGGTTCACCAACTCATCAAATTAGCTAGTTCATTCTGAACAAGCGTTCTAGAATTAACCCCTAGGGGTTGGCTCAAGTGGTAAGAGCCTTGGTCTTAGTGGTATGCTCCCTCAAGGTCTAAGGTTCGAATCCTTGGGTGCAAACAATTTCTAGGCGCTTGCGTGCAACTCTTTGTCAAGGGCCTATGCACCCCAGGATTAAATAAGCATATTAACAATCACAGCTATTTTTTTGATAATTTTGTTTTGCTCCCAATTGCTTTTGTTATCTGTTGAGCAAACATGCATCTATCAATTATATTCATCTCCCTCGAAAATCTTGAGATGCTGGGAAAATGTTAGGTTTCATTTTCTTAGTTGCTCATTTTATTCGATGTCCATGAATAATGCCCCCTCCATGGTGTCTTAACCATACCCATTAAAGAAAATTTATGTTTTGTTTTGTTTGTTTCTCTCCTTGTTGTCTTTTTGAAAGAGTATCCTTACCTTAACAGGTCATAGCACATCTTCTAAAGCCTCGTGGATGGAAGCCTCCAGTACGCAGGCAATTTTTTTTAGATTGCAATGAAATAGCTGATCTTTGCGACAGTGCAGAGCGCATATTTTCCAGTGAGCCAAGTGTCTTACAGCTGAAGGCTCCCATCAAAATATTTGGTGATTTACATGGGCAATTTGGGGACCTCATGCGCCTTTTTGATGAGTATGGAGCACCTTCAACTGCTGGGGATATTGCGTAAGTATTCTGATTAGTTTGAATTATTTTGTATGAAGCATAACAAATTGAAATGACCCAGGGAAAGTGTTGGCCACATTTGCGATGTACACCTATAAAGAATTAGTCAATTTGAACCTTTCCTAGCATCTCTTATAAAGCCCAGTTTCATCTAGTAAATAGCTAATGTAGGACTTAGCACCTATGACTACCTTTATAACTCACCTACTCTGTGGGTTACTCATATTCCGACTCTGGTCATGGGTGATCCTAGATGTTTGGCGCTTTCATGGTGTGTTTGGGTGTGTGAATACATTGTGAGTGTGAGAATGTAAGAGTTGGGGTGATTTGGTTATAGACCATGCTTGTAGAGAGCTAAGTGTCTAAACCTCTCTTCTTGTAATCCTTTACATTGATGGTGAATTTCTCCCTTGCTGGATTGCCTGTGGATGTAGACCTTAGTGCCGAACCACGTAAATGCTTGTCTTGCTTGTGATTGTGTTCTTTTTCCTAAACACTTTATTTGCTTGTTTACACTTTGATTGGTGTGGTTGATGCATTACCAATACCTTGATGAAGCATCAGGGGTAATAGTTCCTTTGTATATGAGTTGTGCAAATTGATGAACAGGTGATGGAATTATTAATGAAGTGACAAGTCTAACCAGCTTCTTTATATCACTAGCGTAAGGTGGCTCTAATACCATTTATAATGACCTGGGGAAACCACTTTTGCACAATAATCACAAAAAGAATAGTTAGTTTGTAGCTCCTTAAAATTACTCATAAAGCATGGTTTCAATTCGTAAATAGCCAATGTGGGACATAGCACCCGTGATTACCATTACAAGTTACCCACTCCATTTGGGTTGCTCATATTCCCAATGTGGAATTGAGATGTTACACAAATCTTGTAAGCCAATGAGCTTTAGCTCAAATGGCATTTCCTGTTCTTTAAGAATGGGGTAGAGTTAAGGTCGGGGATTCAAAATCCAATTGGGACATATATAATGCACTAAAAAAAATGTAATAGTCCATATGCTTCCAGATTTGAAAATATCGTTCCATGTGCACAATCTATGGTTCAACCTGCTGCATTAAAGTTTGCTCTCTTAAAATGATGCTATCATATTGCAATGAAAGTGGGAATGTGTCAGATTACTTATTAGACAGTTTTGTTGATCTAATGGTTTGGTTTGTATTGTCAAATTGATGGTAACATGGAAATGTTGACGACGTTGTGGAGCATTATAGTAAACTTAAGGAGCCCTATATATGTGTATAAGGCGTTATATTAAGCGGTGTGGATAATGAGATGAGATGAGATGGTTTTAGATGAAATTTGAAAGTTGAATAAAATATTGTTAGAATATTATTTTTTAATATTATTATTTTTTTGGGATTTGAGAAATTAGAATTGTTTATTATATTTTGTGTGGGAATTTGGGAAAGTTGTAGTGATGAGATAAGATGAGATGACTATCCAAACGATGTTATCCTATCCCACTTTGTATGTAAGGACTACAGCTGTTAGTTTGAGTGTAAACTTTGTTGAGCAGGAATTTCTGGCTTTTTATACTGAAATTATGATGTCTTTTATCTGACCTCGAGCATTATGAAAAGTCTCTTTCTTGCAGATTTATAAGCTCTGTTCTGAAGTGGAATAATGTAGGATTGACAGCAATTTTGGATTCTAAATAATGTGAAGTTTATCCTGACGATGTTTGAACTGTGAACCAAGTCATAAATTTATTAGCATGCATGAAGCTCAGTCGTGGATACAAATATCCAATGATAGATTCTTGATTTTGGAAAGATGTGCTAACATTGGACAACCCTTATAACTGCCAAGGGATATCTGCATATTATATGGCAACTAGCTCCTTTATTTTGAAGTTTTTTAGAAGGAAGATATAATTTAGGCTTATGGATGGACTAAAGGTTGGATCGATAATGTTTTTTGGTGTTTTGAAGGTGAGAGTTGCAGGATTTTTGGAAATGAGGTTCGGCCTCATTTGGTTACACAAGCATCTTATCTCATCTAATTATTACAACTTTTCCGAACTCCAAGGAAAAATACAATAAACAATTTCACTTTTTCAAATTTCAAAACAAAAATAATATTAAAAAATAATATTCTAACAATATTTTATTGAACTTTTAACTTTCATCTCATCTGATCTGATCTGTGTAACCCAACGAGGCAGAAAGGTTTTTAAACTGTAGAGCAGTAGGGTTAAGAGTTTGTGATTGCAATGTAGCGTTTTAGGGATTATATGGTCTAAGAGATGTCTGGTTTTGCCTTAAAAGTTGAAACTGTAGTGCTGGATAACAAGAAAGGAGTAACCAATAAATCTGATTGGAGACTAGGATTTTTAAGAAGAGCGGAAAACGTGAAAGTTTGATGTTTGGCTTTCAGAGTAGAGCCTTGAAGAAGTTAAGTGTAGACTGTAGTCTTACAATCAAAATATTGCACACTGCAAAAAGTTTGTCAAGGTCATACATAATTTCTCTACTTCCCTCTGACGTAGCTCATACAAAAGCAAAACTACCAGAAAATATAAATTAAACCCCACTTAGAGAAGGCACAAGTTTCTCGTATCTCTACAAAACAAAGAATAATTGCAAACCACAGTAAGACAGTCATGCTCATCATCAACAATGGGATAAATACAATTCCAATTAACCGAACTAAAACTTCCTGAAATAGCCCTCATAGAAAATGTTTATTGTTCTCATTTAAAGAGTTTGTTGGATCGATCATATCCATTAAAATTATTACTTTTCTACTAGTGATGGGTGATTAGTTCATATTTGTAGAAATAAGTTTCATTTTATTACCTATTAAAAAAAAAAACAAGTTTCATTTTATTGGGCCTATTTGCCATCCATTCATCTTTAAATTTTAGGTTCCATCTATATGTTTCCAGAGCATCTCCTTTTAAGTTTTATCAGTAAGTTAATGGTTGCTTGGTCCTTAACCGATCAAAAAAAAAAAAAAAAAAAAAAAGAAGTTATCGGTTGCTTGTTTCTCCATTGAATGGTAGTAGCTCACCGATTTATATTGTAGACATTTATAGTTGGATACTTTTTATTCCTTATTTCTCTCTGTTCTGGTAAGTAAATACTTATTCCCATGATGCTAATTTTGGATGATTTGACTACCAGATATATCGATTATCTCTTCTTAGGAGATTATGTTGACCGAGGTCAGCACAGCCTAGAAACTATTACTCTATTGCTATCTTTGAAGGTAGTTTTTGAGCTTGATGGCTTGTGTTTATTCAATTTATTTAATGTTTATCTATATCTTTTTTTGGAACTTGTTAAGATTTATGTAGTTTATGTCAATTTTGTAGGTAGAATATCCCCACAATGTACATTTAATTCGTGGGAATCATGAAGCTGCAGATATTAATGCTCTTTTTGGCTTCCGGATTGAGTGCATTGAGCGTATGGTATGTTGCGAAATGCATCAAGTAGTGTCTGTGCACTCTTTTATCAACTGGTTGCTACTAACAACTTCATATTTTGCTGAGCAGGGTGAGAGAGATGGAATATGGGCATGGCATCGGATAAACCGACTGTTCAATTGGCTTCCTCTGGCAGCTCTAATTGAAAAGAAAATCATCTGTATGCATGGTGGTATTGGTCGTTCTATAAATCACGTAGAACAGATCGAGAGTCTTCAGCGTCCAATAACAATGGAAGCAGGCTCAATCGTGCTGATGGATTTATTGTGGTCAGTGCATGCCCCTGCCTTTCCAGTTTGGTTCTTGTGAGAGTTTTTCTCGTGTCTACGATTTATGAATGACATTTTAATATAATTTTAGGTCCGATCCAACAGAAAACGATAGTGTGGAAGGACTGCGACCTAATGCCAGAGGTCCAGGGTTAGTTACTTTTGGGGTGAGTCTAATCTTTTAGCTTCTTCTCTCTTACATGTCTTAGGTTAACAAGTGTATATATATTAAAAAGTTGACTATCATTTATGAGTTTTGATGTTGGCAAAGGTGGTATTTTAAAATTAGAATATCTCCGAATATGGTAATTACATCTGACAACTTTCTTAAGTCTCAGACAGGAATGTCTGTTGGCATATCTGTTGAAGTTGATGTCTACGTTGTGCAATGTGGAAATAGTTGTAGGATGTTGATTCTGTGTTTTCATTAATTTAATTGACTAATGGAAGTACAAAATTTTTGGGGACTGGATGCTAGGACTTTGGTAATTTTGTCTAAATGGTGGTTCTGTGTTTTCATTAATTTAATTGTATATGCTTCCATTGACCATCCCCCCTCCCCTAGTTGTGGAAGTCAAATATGATTTGCATGCGGGGAGGATGGTGCTCCTATGGAGGTATAGTGGATAGAATCTTGTGGTTTCCATCAAGGGAGAGGAAGTTTGAAGTTAGAGATTTTCATCACTCATTGCGTCTGCGGGCAGTTTTCCGTGGAAGGCATTTTGTGCCCCAAAGCCCATTCGGGAGGATTCTGCTCATAATTGTTCTTGGCATTTTACTTATTTGGATGTTGTCTTTGTGCTTCCTTGAACTACTTAGTGTAGGTGTTCCTCTTGTATGCACTTTGTACTTGGGTAGCGTCCCTTTTCTGCGTTTTTGACTTGTAAAAACATGTATTTGGAGAACTGGTCCAAGGAGACAATTCTATTATGTACTTGTTTAATTGCTGGCCTTGGTTCAGGTCATAAATGGTAGGTTGGTTTTGGAATGGGTCTCAAGTTCAAATCATACTAACAGCTAGGTGTTTTTTTTTTTTCAAGATTGTATATGAGTGTTGTTTGCATCTAAATGGTTTGCTGTTTCAGCCTGATCGTGTTATGGAATTCTGCAACAACAATGATCTTCAGTTGATTGTACGAGCACATGAATGTGTGATGGATGGCTTTGAGCGCTTTGCCCAGGGACATTTGATTACACTTTTCTCAGCCACCAACTACTGTGGTATGCTCCTGGATTTTGTGACTACTTATGCAGCACCTACGCTGAGATGGTATATGATTTGAATTTGAACCCTCCCTCCCTCCCCCCAACACAACAGGTACTGCAAATAATGCGGGAGCAATCTTAGTTTTGGGTAGAGATCTGGTGGTGGTCCCAAAACTTATTCATCCATTGCCTCCAGCAATTTCATCACCAGAAACATCACCGGAGCGTCATATAGAAGATACATGGATGCAGGTGATGCTGCTTTATAAATATGCGTAGATATATATAACATCAAAGTGAGATTATTTGTAACATTCTTTTTGGTATTAGCCCTGGTCTTCTTGTTGATTTTGTTTTGTTTTGTTTTCCCTTGAAAAAAATGAGATCAGGAGTTGAATGCTAACAGGCCTCCGACCCCAACTAGAGGCCGTCCTCAAGTAACAAATGATCGAGGTTCCCTTGCTTGGATATAGTACATTGGTTGGAATTGTTTTACTGAATTCATTCCAAGCCCATGCTATCACCTTGAGTTACTGTTCTGTATAGAGCATGATGCCATATACAGGGAATCCTGTACTTGTGATCTTGGTTCCCTGATAGAAATTGGATAGCTTTCGGAATTTCTGGTTCTTACCGCACAATTGGTCAGCCTTGAGATGAAGCTGTTTGGAGAACCAGGTTGCAGGCGGCAGATAGTTTTTTTCCTGATGTGCTAAAAGTTACAATTCGGGTCCGCACACCGTTTGTAAATTGAGCCACGGGCAGGTAGAAGTCAGTCTTGGTTATTTCTTCCAATGGGTTGGTAGTGATGGGTTATTTTCCATAATTAATTATATATTTTTTATTTCTTGTTTTAGGCCTATTAATTTTTATTTTATTTTTCTATTTTGAGAGGACTCGAGGTCTTTTATACCTGATGGTGAGATATATATAATCTTTGTGGACGTCCATGTATCATAGAGGTGTTGCTTTGTGTAATTTTCATCTCTGCGTTGTACAACGCAACTTTCGTGTGAAGATAAGTTTTTGCCCGACACAAATGAAAAATATGTCAAGTTTTGGCCATAGAATCTTGTATCTTGCTTTCTGTTCCACGGAATTAAAGATGTAGCTTTGGCTTTGACTCATCTGCGAGTTCATTGCCTTTTCGTTTGCTTTTGTTTTTCTTAGTCGGGTCAAGTATAAATCTCAAAATTTTCAAGTTCCATAACCAAGTAGATCTTTATCGCGGGCTTGAACTGACTATGCTAGTCAATAGCAGTACCAAAATATAGGAAGTTTTGGGTCTTTTAAGATGAGGCAGAAAATCCTTAGGTTTGTTTGGATGTTAAGATGAGTTGAGTTGTTTATGAATAGTAATGAGTTGAGATGGTGAAGTGAGTTTTGTGGGGTTTATTTAAAATAAGTTTAGATGTGTTTGAATGTTAATACGAGTTTATCTATATTTATGGAAAGTAAAAAAATGTTGTAGGTTCTGTGTGCAAAGAGGTGTTAAATTAAAAAAAGTTATTAATCCCACGTGTAAAGAAGTTTTGAATTGAGATGAGTTTATTGTTTTGAAAGTTGAGTGTTTGAATGTAAGATCCAGTTTAAAATTAAACTAAATTGAATTGATCTTAATTCAGTTCAAGTTTTAAATAAAGCCTACAAGAGCACTGGCGGTTAGCCAGATGCTAGTGGAACCCAACAAATATCTAATATCAGCCAAAAATGACTTGTAGAGGATTAGCTAAAGTCTCTCCTGACACGTTAATATTTCTTATTCTTATTTGACCTAGCAATCTCAATTTAATATTTTATTCTTATTCTTATGATTATTGGATTGAAAAAAAGTTGACAAGAAATGATAGATGAAAAATATAGATATTCGGTTGGATACAAAGAAAGGCTGGCAAATTAAGATATTTGCATGGAATTCTAAAATATCATAGAAAAATATAAGAAAAGTATAAGTTTAGACGGACGAGGCAGGCAAAGCCTTGGGCAAACTGGACTTAAGCAAGCACAATCCTAGGCTGGCAAAGGTTTAGGTAAAGGGGAAAAAGGAGTGAACGAAGCAAGCATCATGATGGGCAGACAAAAGCAAGGCGACCAAGAGGAATGCGACATTAAAACCGGGTGAGGAAGTCCGAAAGCGAGTAAAGGTTATTTGGGTGGGCAACAGGTGAATGAGCCGGAATTCGAAACGTGTACCATGAGTGAGACAAAATAGAACGTACGACATTAGGATGCGTTCCTCTCCAGGCAGAGACTCAAAATTCAAGTGAGTGGAGCATGACTAAAATGCATTCCGAGTGCTCAGAGAACAAATAGGCGATCTCACAAATACTTTAGCCCCAAACAACAGCGTTTTCTACAATAAGCATGTGTCGGAAAGGAGGAGCACGCACTCAACTACGCCCGACCATGCGCAGAAGCATTTTGGCACGTGGGCAAAATTCACAAACACCATTTCCTTGGCTGAATTTTTTAAATACGCAAAGAGCATTTTCCATCTCTGTCACCCCTTCCATTTGACGTACACCTGGACAGTGGATTCTCACCGACTCACCAACCAACATGCATTGAGAACTGTGAGGCTCGTGAGAGGCAAATCACTCGTAAGTTTCATATCGTTGAGTTTCTCTTCCACACATTGAGATCTCCATAAATCCACTAAACACATACACACGTGTGTGTGATGTGTGGTCTTCTCTAATTCCTCAAGAGAAAGTGAAAAACTCTTTAACTCCATGGCTAAGCTTACACTTTCGTGCACTTAAACGTCGAATGCTTCATCGAACCAAGGGAGGCTAAACCCATCAATGATCAACTCAGTGAGAACTAGCTAATTGCTAAGGTAGTTTCTTCTCTACGACAATGCTAGCAATGTTGGTTAATGACTCTGAGTTTGCCGTGTTACGATCTACTACATCTTTATCTCCATTCTTTTGACATTTTCCTTGCATGCATAATACCACACTATGATTTGCTGGCTGTTTTTGTTGAAGGGTTGATGTTATTATGTAAAAAGCACAACTTTCTTGTTTTAAAAGGAGTATATGCGTATGTGAGTGGATCATGACCTTAAGCCAATACATGACATTATTACGGTGGAGCTTTTCTGGTTAATTGGGAGTGTTTAAGCACTGAGTGATGTTTCCTAGGTTGTCATATGGGGGCAATGGGCTTGGATGAGATGATAATGCTCTTAGATCAAAGTCATGGCCTCTCGATTGGTGAAGGCTAGAGGACGCCATGGTCAATGATAGAGCATAAAGCCAAGCATCCCTCATTACGAAGTCATATGCACGATCATTACTCGTGGTGCGGTGAAGGGAGCCAAGGTGTGTGCACAACCATTCCAAGAGGAGACTGTGGTGCACACGTTAATGAATGGAAACGGTTGATAAAATGATTTTTATGTTGTTGAATGGACTTGGGTTCTGGGATAATTATATTTGTGATGGTCTGGGCATTGGATGATTGGTAACTTTATGGTGAACTATATTTATTTCATTTGCTCGAAGGTCGATACCTCTGTATGTATGATATTCCTTCTATTTACTTTGAAGTTCATTTTATTCATCGCCATTACTTGCATTATTAGTTGCTATCTTGAGTTATAACTTACTGAGATTTTCTCCAAATATCGCCATGATGGGTTTCGCTCCTTGAAACCGTAGGTTTTGATGCAAATGTAGGACCATATGAAGAAGAGCCAGTGTAACCCGAGGACTAGTATAGGGCTTGTCTCAGATTTGAACTATTATTGTATTGTAGTGATTGATAATTATTTTATATTGGGCAATGAACATAGATGATCTGCAATATTATAATAATGGTGGCAATGATGTGACTTATGGATATTATTTTGATGAATTAAGTATATTTATCTGGTACTGATATATCTCTAGCATCGACTCGCATTCTAACTTTTCAGCTGTGATTATTTCGTACACGTATGTCAAATATACACACAGTGTTCTATGGAACGTAAAGGGTGTCACCCATGTGGCATGCATCCCGACATCACGACCATCTGGAAAATCCCAAGCAGGGGTCAGGGGTGTCATGCAAATTGATGCTAGTACTCCAAGGCAAGGAAAGAAATAATGCATGTTTGGTTTGTGAAATGGGAATATACACTTCTATGAATCTGCAGACACTTCAACGAGGGAGCAGCTTGGTGATCTAGGACAACGACATACTTACTTCAATTGGTAACTTCTATCTCTTATTGTAATTGTTGCTATCTTCATCTAATTGGTTCTTTTTTTGTATTGTTAGAGAAGGTTAATTCGAATTACTTCAAGTAGAGTGGAATTTCTACATGCCCGGATTTTTGTTTGTCTTACAGCTCAAGTCAAATTATTGTGATTTTACCTCTATATCGCTTAGGAGGCTACTAGAGTCTCCCAAAATGATTCCACACTTCAAGATCAAGAGTTTAAGATAGTTGCTCAAGGAGATTGTAGAGAGGGGAGAGGCTTTTATTTATACGTTCACTAACTTTTTCCACACACAAAACTAATGTACGTAAGATCTAATTTTTTAAGAGTCTTCTTATGGGGGCGGCTAATTAATTTTCCTAGAAGTTAATTAACTACTTGTGGTGGGGAGTTAAGTAACTACTTATAACTTGCTCACCCATGAGGACACTACATGGATCATGGGGTACCTATTTACTAATATCTTCCATTTGCCACAATGGGTGACATGTACATGACAATCTCCTCATATATCAACTAATTATTCCTCATACAAAAAAACGAAGGGTGAGACCTAGCGAGAAGGCAAATGATAGGAGTATTATATTACGTCACCATTTTATTAACATAATATATCACTCATTACATCTCGTCCATGCCCCCAGACCATTTGATCTTACTAGGTCAAGGGTCTTTAATCTCTCATGAGTTTTTAATTGAAAGCAATCTTGATCTCACATTATATAATATGCTCATTATTATATCAAGTAAGAATGATATAATTGCCCGAATTGAGTAATAAAATAAATAGTAAAAATCTAATAATCTTCCCCGGGCAATCATAGTAATTCAATTAGTTTTGACCACTTTCCCAAACATGCTCTGTGAGACTATGTTATTTGTGGCCCTGAGATAACATGCTAATGTAGAGACATCAAGTTTTCATCTTATGACATAGGAATAGATCATCTATTGATCTATTAGGGCTCACATAATGACATAGCAGGGACCCATCCAATCAGTCCCACATATAGTGGTTTATAGCACATATAGTATGAAATGTATGTTACAGTAAAACTCCCAATCAATTGGGCTTATCACATTCAAATGCCGTACAAATCTTAATCTCCCTAAGTTGAGTTTCTTAGCACAATCACTCATCTAGGATTTGCCTAAGATCTCACATTCTGCTTTAATCAAGTTTTATGAACTTGTGCAAATACTTCATGTACTCCTGTAAATATTTTCTTATCGCTAAGATGACATTCTTTAAATTTATCTTGAATACTGCCAAAGCATCAAGATATTTACTTGCTCACTTTCCAAGTGTCCAAGTAATCATTTTGTATCATTTTGCTTATTTCTCAAGCACCAAGTTGATCATCCATGTGAGTGCATTGCTTTTTACTTGGTGACATCTTTGTAATGCGTACTTTTTACTTAATATCAATTAACTTATAATAGGAGATTAAAGCAATAATATCTCTAACACAATAGATACTAATAATGTCAAATGTGCAATAAAGTCAATAAGATATCCTTAATGCAACATATATCAAATCCAATAAATTCCCAAATTCTTAACATAAGTTTTAGTAAGAGAATTAGCTACTATCTTTCTAGTTGAGATATGTTGTAATATCACCTCACCTCACACATTGACATCTTGAATGTAGTGAATTCAAATATCTATGTTTGATTTTGTCATGTTATTTGGGATCCTTGGCATATTCCAAAGCTACCATATTATCATTGTATATTTTAATAGTTTCATCTGCAAGGTGCTGAAAAACTCTCATCAACTAAACAACCTCTTGTTAAGCTGCTGTACAAGTAACGTCCTCTAACTCCATCATGGATAAAACAATACATGATTGTTTTTTTAAACACAAAAGGCAGCTCCCCCACTAGGTATAAATGCATAACTCAATGTGAATTCACATTCATCATTATCACTAGCCCAATTAACATCGCTATAACCCTCCAGTCTCATGTGTCCACCCTGATAGCAAAAAATGAGATCTGCTATCTCATGAAGGTATCCGAAAATCCTTTTAACTGCTAATTAATAAACTAAACTTGGGTTACTCTAATAACAACTAACCAATCCAGCTGTAAAACAAATGTTAGGTCATGTACACAACATAGTGTACATCAGACTTCTATAATTGCACTTGCATAAGCAATTATGCTCATCTCTTTCTTTTTCTCATCGTTCTTGAGTAATGTTCTAGGCTTAATGTATACCATTTCTTAATTGGAGTGTCTATGAGTTTGGAATTGTGCAAACAAAATCATTTTAGAACCTTCTTAATATAAGTCGCTTGAAACAAACCAAGAAGTGTCCTGCACCAATTCCTTGAAATTTTAACTCCAAGCACCTAACCTCTACTTTTGTGTCTACAATTATCTCTATATCATTTTTAGCTAATAAGATGCCATCCACAATGATAAAATTAGAAAACTCCTCCCTATATGCTTGACATACACACAATGGTCTTCTTCTTGCATCTTAAAGCCAATGGAAGTAACGGCCTCATGAAATTTCAAGTACCATTGTCTAGACAGTAGTTTGTGGCCATAAATAGAACAACTAGCAAGCTTTGCGCTCTTGTCCCTCAACCTCAAAGACAACAAATTGATCCATATAGATCTCATCTAGTTCAAAATTGAGAAAGGAAATTTTCACATCCATTTGGAAGATTTCCAAATTTAAATGTGCAACTATAGCTAGAATAAGTTGAATGGAAGCAAATCTCACTATAGGGGAAAATGTTTTTTCACCATCTATATTCACTCTTTGGGAATAGCCCTTCTCCACAAGATAGTTATATTTGTCAATTGATCTTTTCTCAATAGATTTGTGCTAAGGTGGAATATCAACTAACTCCCAAACTTGGTTCTTTGCCACAAAACTCATCTTATCTCTCATAGTAGCTAACCATTGATGTGACACCACCAGATTTCGCTTGGGATTGGACAGACATATGAAGCGTTGGGATATGCAACACAAGGTTATCTGCCCCCATTCATGAAAATTAAAGATACAATGTGCCTATTATGCATCTAACAATGCCTCTAAAGTATGCAAATTTGTAGCGAATCATTTTTTTTTCTTTGAGAAATACTATGCACCAACTAAAGATATCCCAAATAATTTAATCATAATCCATACATATTGAGATGCTAAAAATCCATGATTACAGTACGAATCTCAAAAGGACTGTAATCTCTAAGTATGGGAGTTAGAGCTCCATCATTACATCACCAAAAACATAATCATTGGGCTAGTTCATTGCAAGTTGCGTAATTCGACTAATAATGCCATAATACTGTCTATAAATCTAATTATGGAGGCCACAAGCTTTTGTCGCGTTGACGTTGCCTAATCAACCTTCTCCAGTCTTCCAAGCTCCTTTCCCTCTCTAGGTCCTGACACATTTCCTAACATTCATGGGAAATGGTAGTTAGGACTACCTTGGTGAGATTTAAATACAAATTTCAACAAGTTAACAGATAACTTTTACATAGATTAATGATGCATGCATGACAGTAAATGCATGAATGCATAATCAAATTCATAAACAGGCATAAAATAACTTGATATGTAACATGTCATAATCTGGCATGACTTGAACTGAAATGTGAACTGAACTTAAAAATTAACGTGTAACATGGCATAATCTGACATGACTTGAATTGAAACTTGAACTAAACTTGAAACTTGACCTAGTATGAACTTGAAAACTAAACTTGGACTAAAACATGAACTAAAGGTGAACTTATGACTGGACCTGAAATATATGAACTTGAACTTGAATAACATAAACTAAGCATAGTATGAACGTGGGCTTGAAATACATGAACTTGAAATCTTGTTCAATAAGAATGATAAATAAAAGTGAACATATGGGTGCAACATGATTTCCCTTTGACTCCTGTATCCCTGCCGATTACCGTATCACAACACAGGTATCTGCACCCGCTATGGACACATGTAATGTACGTATCTCATGGTATCTATACCCTTACAAGTACATATAACATGGAATTGAAATGTGGGTGTCACTATTGGCATTAGTGTCTGACTTTGGTTTGGTGACTAGCTAATTAGGCTCTATTCGAAACCTGTTGATCCTTACCTTGTCAACCCAGAGAATTTCACACTAGATTAGACACTCTAGTGTAAAGAAAGCAATGCCGCTAGGATATTACCCCATCCTAGTACTTAGAATCGTGATAACGAGAACGGACTTGACTTGACTTCAAAGGCTATTCCTGAAGTACACAAACTATACTCGAGATAAAATGTGATGTGAGATGAAAGGACATAAACTTTGAACGTAAAGTGACATGAGATGAATGTGAGACAAAAGACATGACGTAATATGAGACAAAATATTTTGTAATATGGCATAACATGTAGTAGATAACATTTCGTGACATGACACGTGTAATAGATAGCATTACGTGACATGGCATACGTGTAATGGATAACATTTTGTGACATGACATCCATGTAACAGATAATATTTTATGACATGACATACATGTAATAGATAGCATTATATGACAGAATAAATTTATAACAGATAAGTATTTCATGACAAAGTGTAATATGTAACGGACATATAAGAGGTGACATGTCATATAAGATAACTTAAGTACATCAATGGTACCTTACCCATCACACATACACAGTAATATAATAGTAAGTTAAGAGTTAACTTACAATGATTGTCGCGTTATGGGATTATGTACGAAACACAAGAAACTGTAAGTAGAGATTCTAAAACTTTAGAAATTTTATCACTAATAACTTAGTAACATGAAAAATGCTAACTTAGAGTAAAATTACTATTTTTTTCTCTACATATGGGAAGATGACCATTTTATCCCTAACTTAAATCACCAAAATTTACATTTCTCATGTAAATCTTGTCCTAAACTCAAATATCAATATAGAAAAATTTGAAACCAATCAAAATTGTGAAAAGCACCCTAAGGCGAAACACTCCAAAGGCCATATCTCTTGATTTGTTCCAATTTCGTTATAATTTCATCCAACTTCAAAACTCATGATCAAACTGAAATATTGCAACAAAGATCCTCATATCCTAAGCTTAAAAACATGCTTAAAACACCCAACAAAATCTACTTCACAAAACACAAAAGTTTTTAAGCAAAAGATCCAACCTTTTAACCAAAACACAACCATTGAATCTTAAGGTTTTGACCATTTTAAAAAAATCTCCAAGAACCCCAAAAATTCAAACATTTCTTCTAACATGTTAATAACACACTCCTATGAATCATCAACACATAAAAGTCACTAAAAAATACAAAATCTCACTTGAAGTACTCGGCTTCAACTCTTAGTCAAAAACATAATCTTTTTCTCAACTTGGCTTTGATCAAACATCTGATCCGATACATACCATGTTAAAATATCCAAACCAACAACATCATATAGTTTAAAAATGTGTCCTAAAGTAGATCCAAGTATTAAACTTAAAATCACATGGCGAAAAATAAACCAAAACATGGATCTAGCCGAAATCATCAAACTTTTGACCCAACCTAATATTATCTTGCATAAAAATTCATATATTTGAAACTAACACGAAAAAGCTTCAAATTAATATCCTATGATGTAGATCAAAGGTTAGGAACATAAAATGAAAATATCAAAGCCATTTAAGTAAGATTAAACTATAAAAAATCTAAACTTTCTTAAAACAAAAGCCGTTTTTCTCCTTCTAGTTTCTAAGTTTCTATATCTCAAAAAACCTTTCATCAAAATCTTTTATCAAGCAATGGATCCTTAACAAAAATTTATAGATAAACATCTTAGCAACACTCTATAAAAAGTCTAGACCAAGATCTATCCATTAGCTTGGTCAAAAACTCTACAATATAACACACTATCTAGTTTTTTGCCCAGAATGAAATTTTCATGGTTAAAACAACTTTTGACCAATGAAAAGACCATGAAATCAAAGAAAAAAGGTACTTACAAAAACTAGACTCAAATAGGAACAACTGTCATGAAGGAAGCTTGGTAAGAATACTTACAAGGGCTTCCAGACTTGGAGGTAATAATGATCATAAAACTGCCCGAGAGAAGAATCTAAGTGTCCTCTCTAAGAACAAAAATGAAAGTGATGAAATTAGTGAGGAAATGTCCTGCATGATCAAAACAAGGGGAAAATAATGAGTGGTTTTGGGCTACAACTGCTGTGTAGAGTAGAGGTGATGAGGTGGATTTCCCCTCACATCATGTGACTTTTTGGAGTTACCTTTGATAGAGGTTGGGCTTCCATGGGTGGATGGAAATTTCCTTAAGAAGCTTTACCAAGGTGGCCAAAATTTGTGGGCCTTAAACAAGTTGGCTTCATTTTGGGGTTTAAAGAGGGATTCATTAGGGTTTGAGATGCTATCAAGCCCAAATCTAATTTTTCTTGACCCAATCAAATTTTTAAAATTTAAAGGGTTGAATAATGATGTCATAGATTGAGTTTAAGGGATTGATAGTATAAGAAAGTGATTTTATCAAGTGATTAAACACAATGCTAGAAATAGGATCCATTTAGGGTTCGAAGGCAAACTTTAGGGTTTCGGGTAACCATTTAGGGTTTCAGTTTTCTCCAAGATTTTGGAGTTTCAATTAGATTCTAGGTATTTAGGATTTCACTATGGTTGATAGTTTAGGTGGCATGAGCTCACAACTTGATTTCCTTCACATTTGCATCTCATGGTTTCTCTTGGTGTCAAGTGTCCAATACTATTCACCAAGTGTGGCTAAGATCTTGTCAAGTGTCCAAATAAAAAAACTACTCTAACCTAATTTGGACATTCCACATTGTGATTTTGAAAACACTGCACTTGATGCTACTATTAAGGTTACTATTCACTTCAGAAAAAGTGAAAATAAATTTCATACAGTAAAATCCTAAATATACATACTAACCTAATAGTGCAAATCGTTTATCAAAATTCAACTCTGAAGTCTGAAGTATCCTAAAACAATCAAAATGAGTTTTCAAACAAATGTTTCGTCCGAAAATTGAAATTGGGTTTATTGAGCCATAAAATTCTAAATAATCAACTGAGTCCAATTAAGCAGGCCGTAACTCATTTTGACACTTCTAACTATCTTAAATAAATAAAATTGAATTTTTGGCTCCATAATGAGTAGCAACACTGACTATTAGATAGAGCAAAACCAACGCGATTAGTCAGTTCATGACAACTTATGGAGGTTTCACAAGGTTCTTAAAGCCTATAAAAATTCTACCATTGAATTTATAGTGGGTTGTTACAAATTATCTGTAGCAAGTAAACTTAATATGTGAGGACCACGCCAAAGCAAGGGAAGAGATCCCCTCCCAAGGGTTTGCCAGGCGCACAAAGTGTAGTTAATCCAGGAGAAAGGTGAGCGGCACTTTGTAGAAAGCTTGGCTGACATGGTTTAGCAATGGGTGAAAAATGATTTTTCACCCTGGATCAAGCGGAAAAATAATGTGCTGATCGTACCTTGATGAGATAAGGAAGGACAAGCTTGATACAGACATGAGAGCTCTTCGAGATAACATGGAGGTGCTCTGAGTTTGGTAGGTTGTGTATATAGAGGCTCATACTCCATAAGAAATGCCACATCTGGAGTAAGCATGCGGAAAAAAGATCATGGAACTGCAAGCCATATTGTTTGATTTCAAAGGTATCGTCCAGTGCCACGTGGGAGACCCTTTTTAAAGGAAAGATAGTGGGACTTGACCCAAGGTAAGCTGCAAAGGATGTGCACTTCTTGTCCCCATCAGTCTCTACCATCCTGTAAGGCTAGAGAGCAAATAGACGGCTGAGATTGCAGGTCTTTTATTCAAGCATGTCTAGAGTCAGATGGACGCTAGAACTAGGGCTGCCAATCCCACAGTATAAATCAAATTGGACAAATGCCAAAATCTCACTTTTGAGATAAAAAAAAGTGTTCATTCTCTCTTCTGCTTAGAGTCTTCAAGAAATTAAGGGACTTCAAGGCTTACAACGAAAGGATTGACATTGAAACTACTGTAATATTAGAAATACTATTAAAGTAGGTTAGCTTTTATGACCACACTGGGAATGTAGAGTATGTTATAAGTTCAGGATTTTGCATATTTTGTAACTCACTTCCTTCCTACATGAAAGTATATTTTCTTCATTATGTTTATCAGTTACTTTTATACTGTGATTTTGAGATGATGAATTTGAAATTGTAATTTGATGATGATGTAATTTATGAGTGTTGAGTCTTATTGTGTGTTGATAATCATGGATGGTTGAGAAGTCCCCACACCATTTCTAAGGCAAGTTGCCATGAATTTTTATATGGGTAGAGTAATTTCCCATTATGATATGGGGGAAATGTCTTCTTATTGGCCTCAATTGATAACTCAGGTAGAAAGAGTCCCTGGGTTGATCATGTGTGGTGTCTTTCTGTGTGTTGACAAGGTAGAGTGATTCCTCGAGTAGAATGGTTCTAGATTTGGTAAAAGATCTTGCACGTTGGCACGGTAGAGTGATTCTCTATGTCAAATGGTGGAGTGATTTCCTGATGGTACTTATGCAATGAGGTATTGTGGATTTGATGTGGATTGGTAAGAGGGCCATTCCTTGCCTATTTAGAGGGTAATTCCTCACCATGCATTTATACTTGAGATTTATTATGAGGTTGCCATGCATAAATATGTGTTCATGACTTTATTTACATGAAACAGTGCATGCATATTCATTTCTATTGTCTCTCGTTAATAGTATTGTCATGGGTTTTAACCCATTGGGATACTTTAGAAGTCTCACTGTGGTGGTCCCACCTGCGGTTTCATTTACTAGAGTCATAGATCTTGATGCAAATTTATGTCAGGAAGAGTTTCCAGAGTAAGAAGGACCAATCCCGCCCGAGGTGTAGATACAAAGGACTGTTTCCGGTTAATAGATATTTATAATTGTTAAGATGTATATTAGTTAGGTGAAGAATTATATAAGGTTCGTTGTATTTTGATATAAGTGATGAACTAATGACAATGTACAATATCATTTGGGAAGAAGTGACGATGACATATGGATATTATTACTAAAGGTTAACTTTTTTTACTGGTACAAATCTATGGAATATTTAATATTAGTCTCCAACTAATCCCTAACTTATTCCGTTGCAATTTATTTTACTTGTTGTGTGTTCATACGAGAATGCACGCCTAGCTTTGAGTAAGATCTGGAGTGTTGCTGACCGACTTGCACCCATGGCACTTCGGATCATCATGGAATATGCTACTAAGAAATGGGGGTGCCACATAGTTCTTCTTTATAAAAATCACAAATGAAAGATTCTTACTCAATGTCAAAATGACATTGAGAAATGGTTCCACGTTCACTTCTACGTAACTGAGACTCTTGTGACTATTTAAAGGTAGGCTCCCACTAGTAGGCAAGTTACTCTTAGTATCTTTTGTGATTATAGGATGTGTTAATTCTCCACCCTCACCAAAAGATGGTGTAATTCCCTTGAGTTCTTTGAACTCAAAAAGTTTAAGACCTTTATTTGGTTCACCATTATTGGAAAAATCAGTCTTAATAAATGTGACATCATGAGACTATCATTTCTCCATTAGGATGTTCACCATACCTTACATAGCCATTTGAACTCTTTGAATATCTTATGAAGATATGCTTAATTGCTCTAGGGCCAAGTTTTCCATAATTATGAGAGTGGTATGAACATAACTCGTAGAACCCCAAGGTTGCAAATGTCTCAAATTTGACTTTGCTAAAACTCATATGCTGTTGAGGGAACATCCTTTTAGATGGCATACGATTTCAAATGTAGGCAAACATCAGGTTCAAATGTTTAGATTAGCTTGTTGTGTGATGCCCCCAGATTCAACTCAAGATTGGACAAACATCTAAAATGTCGGAACATGTAATACAATATTACTTAATCTAAAATGTCGGAACATGTAATACAATATTACTTAACATACCGCCTACTAGACGGGGGGATTACTTAACATCATGATAGTAAAGACATGAATGTATAATCATAATAATAAACAAGCATGACATAAATTTACTTGTAACATGGAATGAATTGACATGACTTAAATTGAACTTGGACTGAAGTTGAAACCAAACTTGATATGATGTGAGTTGGAACATGAATTGAAACATGAATTTGACATGACATGAACTGATCTGATTGTTAAAAAAAATGAGCATGAACGTGAAATACATGAACTCAGAATTGACTGAAATTGCGTGACTTGAAACTGATTGTGAAATAACATGAACTGAAATTGAATGTGAATGTGAACGTGAAACTAAAATGATTTTTGACTATACAAAATGATTTCATCAATTGTTTCATCAAGAATAGTGAACAATTAGAATGATTTCTCCCAATAGATTCCATCAGAGGTACTCAGACAATCAAAATGATTTCACCATGAATATTTTAAATGAGATACACTAACAATCAAAATGATTACATCAGGAGTAACTAGTAATATTTTGACAATTAGAATGATTACATCAAGAGCATTTAAGTTTAGGTATTCTAACAATCAAAATGATTACGCCGGAAGTACCTTGCGTGAATTATAAATGGAGATACTAAAAAAATCATAGTGATTACGTTATGAGTATCCCATACATGATTAACTGAGAAAATGATGTTTGCGAGACACACTCTGAACTTGAGACAAAACGTGACATAAAATGAAAAGATGACCTAACGTAATATAAAGTGACATGTACATGAGACATATGACATGCCATAACATGAAATAGACAAACAATATGTAACATGGCATAACATGTAACAGACAAACCATTACATGTCATGGTATAATGTGTAACAGACAAATTATTACGTGAATTGGCATAACATGTAACAGATAATATTATGTGACATGGCATAATGTGTAATAGATAATATTACGTGACAAAGTATATTATGTGGCAGATAAATATTTTGTAATAGAATATAATATGCGTAACAGTCGTACATGTAGTGACATGGCATAGCATGGTATACAGTATAACATAAGTACATAAATATTAGTTCTCTTACCCATCACACGTACATGGTAATCTAGCATTGAGTTTGAAGCTAATTTACAGTGATTGTTGCATTTACGGAGAAAAGCACGAAACATGAGAGACTGTAAATAGGGATTCTAAATGTTAGAACTTCATCACTAATTACTTAGAAACATGAAAATGCTATTTTAGAGTAAATTGACCATTTTGCTGTCTACATGTGGGAAAATAATCATTTTAACACTACATTAAGGGTTTCACATCCTAACTCTAAAAATACCCAAAATTTTCTTCCTTCCTATAAAATTTATCCTTAACTCAAATATCTAATTAGAAAAATTTAAAACAATATATAACCATGTGAAAAACACCATGGCCAAAACACTCCAAAGGCCATATCTCTTGATTTTGTTGCAAATTCATCTAACTTCAAAACTTATGCTCAAACCAAAATATTACAATAAAGATCCTCTTATCCTAAGCTTAAAAATATGCTTTAAAAATCCAACAAAATCCACTTCACAAAAACACAAAAATTTTATGCCAAAAGATCAAAACTTTTAATCAAAACATAAACTCGTAAATCTCTACGTTTTGGCTCTTTTTAAAACATCTCCACGATCTCCAAAAATTTAAGAATTTATTCTAACATATCCATAACATACTCCTAAGAACTAACATGCTTTGAATTATCAAATACAAATCACAAAAAGTCACAACAATCCAACTTGAAGCACTTGGCACCAACACTTCATCAAAATAGAATTTTCTTGACTTTGGTTTTGATCCTCTTGATCTGAGACATACCATGATAAACATCAAACTAACAAAATCATATGGTTTAAAAATATGTCCTTAATTAGATCTAGGCATTAAACCTAAAAATCACAAGGCCAAAATTAAACCAAAACATGGATCTATCCAAAAACCTCATATGTTTTAATTAACCGAGTATCCTTATGCATGTAGATCATATCTTTACAAATCCACAACTAAAATCTTCAAAAAAAGATCATAACATGCAGATCAAAGGCTTAGGATCATCAAATAAAAATATCAAAGTCTTTGGGGGAAGATTAAAACACAAAAGATCTGAACTTTCTTAAAACAGAAACTGTTTTTCTCCTTCTAGTTTCTAAATTTCTAGACGTAAGAAAAGCTTTCATCAAAAAATTTTATCATGCAACACATCCTTAACAAACATTCATATAAACATATTAATAACTTTTATAGATGATGGAGGGATATTGAAGATTGAATTTCCTTTTACAGGGAATAAATTTTCTTGGTGCACTGGGCAAGGGGGGTTGGCAAAAAGTTGGGTGTGTCTGGTTAGAGCTCTTTGTAACTCCAAGTATTTGGAATTATATCCTTCAGTTTCTTTGAAAGATTTGGCATGCATGTCTTCGGATCATTCTCCATTACTACTTGGGTTGATGGACATGCCGTTGTGTTATGGTCCTAGTGTTTTAAGTTTCGACAAATGTGGACTATGCATGATGATTTTTTTGGAGGATTATATCGCTAGCCTGGCAGGAAGGTAGTTTTGGTTCTGGCTTGTTGAAACTTGCAGTTAAGCTTAAAATAGCTCTTAGACGTTGGAATAAGGAGATTTTTGGATGGACTGTGGGTCATATTAAAAGGCTGGAAGAAAAAGTGGAGGAAGGCGAGGCACAACTCCAAGAAAATTACTTGGAAGATTTTGAAACTGATGTTTTAGCGTCTAAGCTGGAACTTACTTCTTGGTTAAAAAGAGAGGAAACTTGGATTGCTAAAAAAAAAAATAAAAAAACATGGATTGATAATGGAGAGGTAAATTCGTCTTTCTTTGCAGCATTACAGGTGTGAAAACATATTACAATTCACAATATGCATCTCAGTGACGGACAGATTTTATCCTCCCTGGAAGCCATTCATGATGAAGACGTGCAATATTTTAAGGAATTTTTTAGGCTCGTTCAAGCGTCTCAGTTCTGTTTCTTTCACATTTAATTCAAGCTGAGGTATTAGAAATGGAGAATTAGAGTATTTGTAGGTGCCCATCGAAACAAGAAATTAAGGATGTTTTATTCTCAATCCCGGTCAATAGTAGTCAAGGCCCTAATGGATTTGGGTTAGGTTTTTTCCATCATTGCAGTCCCTGGTGAAACCTGAGCTTCTTGAGGCTATGCAGGAATTTTTCTTGGGGTTATCTCTTTCTCTTCCTAGGTATTATACTTCTTCCTAACCTGTTTTAATTCCAAAGGTCCCTAATCCTTCATCATTTGGTAAATCTAGACCAATAAGCCTATATTCAGTGGTTTATAAAATTTGTTCTAAACTGTTGGTTGGAAGACTTATGTTAGTCTTGAGTAGATTAATTTTTATAGAGTAAGGTATAGTTTTTCCAGGAAGAAGTATATTTGAAAACATTAGTATTACTCAAGAATTGGTTCATGATATTAAGAAGCTGGTTAGAGGTGGTAATATTATGATGAAGATAGACATGGCTAAGGCTTATGATAGTTCATTGGAACTTTTTATTCCAAGTTTTGCATGCATTTGGTTTTTCTTTTGATGTTTGTAATCTCATTAAACAATGTGTTACTACTACTTGGTATTTGGTGGCGATAAATGGTATGACAAAAGGTTTCTTTAAGGGTGGAAGTGGTCTTCATCAAGGGGATCCTATTTCTCCTTACTTATTTATTAATGTTGAGGAAGTATTCATGAGGTTGTTACGTAGTAAGTTTTAGGATGGTCAGATTGGTTTATTTTCCCAGCTACGTTTTGGCCCTTTGATCTCTCATCTACTTTATCCAGATTTCATAGTGATTTTTGTTAATGGTGGAAAAAAGTCTGTTAAAATGATAAGAGATACGCTTAATGTCTATGCCAGCTGGTCGAGATATTTTGTTAATGCAGAGAAACCCTCTATATTTTTTCTCTTAAAAAATTTCTTCATCTAGAAGACAAGAAATTTTATCCATGACAGGTTTCATGGTTGGGAGTTTTCCTGTTAAATACTTGGGTGTACCTATTATTTCTAGTCGAATGAAGTCATTGTATTTGGAGGATTTGATTATAAAAATAAGAAAGAAAATGGAGGGATGGAAGATGAGATTTCTATCTTTAGGGGCCTGCTTATTACTCTTAAAGCATGTTTTATCAATTGTGCTAGTTCATTTGTTAGTAGTGTTACATGCCCTGAAGTCTGTTCTTGTTGTGATTAATCATTTGTTTAGCACTTTTTTTGGGGTTCGGGGGGGGGGGGGGTTGTGAAATGGGATATATTGTGTAAACTAGTTGATGAAGGCCGTGTTGGTCTACTAGTCTTATTTATGTTAAAAAATCCTTGCATCTTAAGTTTGCTTGAAAACTTCTCACAAAAAATTCTTTGTGGACTAATTTTTTTAATGCCAAGTATGTGAAGAACCAGCATATCTCTTTAGTCAATCCGTTAAAGGGGACCTAGTTTTGGAAGATAATCTTGGACTCGGTCCTTATTGTACTTAGTCACTCAACTTGGCTTGTTAAAGAAGGTAACATTTCCTTTGGGAGAGATAAATGGCTAAAGCCAAGCCCGATATGTGATGAATTCAGAATTGTGGAGTTTCCAAATCTAAAAATTAAAGAATGTATGCTGGAAAACAGCTAAGATGTGGAATTTTTGGTGCAACTTATGGGGCGCGAATTATCAGATAAGATTTTGTCTAAGATAGGGGGAACTAAAAATGGTTATGATATTTTAATTTGGTTGGGTAACTCGGATGACAGATTTACTTCCTCAAATGCTTGGGATTTAGTTCGTGTAGTTGCTCCAAAATGACAATGGTCAGAATGGATATGGCATTCATCTTTGTCAAAGAAATTCTCCGTTGCAATGTGGAAAGCTTTTTCACATAGTTTGAGCATAGATGACCATATAAGGTGTATTCCTGTGGTTTTCAAATGTGAATGTTACAAAGAAGGTGCTTTTGAAGATTTAAATCATGTTTTATATAGGGGTAGAATTGCTTCGAAACTATGGAAGACTTGCTTTAATTTTTTGGGTATACCATATGTGTTTAATTGATCTTGGTTTTAGATGGTGGAAGCATGGTTTTGAAGAACAAAAAAAATCCTCACAGGTCAGTAATCTGGTTGGTTTGGTTTCGGTGAGTTTAACTTGATGTTTGTGGTCATGGAGGTGCTCGGCTAGAATGGAAGGTCGTCGGGAGCATTTTGATGCTTTATGGAGGTCAGTTAAATACTGGATTGGTTAGGTTGGTAGTAGATTGAGAGTTTTTGACTGATGGAATAAACGAGATATTTCTGTTCTACAAGAGTTGCAATTGCCGATTACTTAAGCTCGTCCAAAATAGGTGCATGCAATTTCTTGGCATTAGCCAAATTGGGGATGGTTTAAATTAAATGTGGATGGTATCAGTCTTCATAATCTAGGTGAATATGGTGCAGGAGGCATGTTACGTAGTCATGCGAGCATTACTCAGTTTGTGTTTGCTGTATATACTAGTGTTGGTTCTAATAATTGTGCTAAATTGATGGCGCTTCTTCTTGGTTTGAGATGTTGTAAGTTATATGGTATTAATAATATTGTCCTTCAATTGGATTCTCTCTTGATTGTTAATTGGCTAAAAGAAGGTCGGTGTAATGTTTGGTATTTGAAGGAATTTTGGGAAGAAATCAAATGTCTTCTCAGTGGGATGAATGTGCGGTATCAACGTGTTTTTAAAGAAGAAAATTCCGCCGTAGATTGGCTTGTGAGACTAGGCAGTAGTGGAAGTTCTAAAGAGTTTATACAAGAAAATATTCCTCATATGCTTAAAGGAATTTTGTGTATTGATCGATGTGGTTTGCCTAATTTGAGAGTTGTTTAGAGTTGGTCCTTGTCCAGAATGTTTAGAGGTTTGTTTTTTATTTCTGGTTTTTGTTTTTTCGGTTAGGTTGGTCCTTTTTTTGCATGCTGAGTTTTTTTTTTTTTAATGTAAACCTCCAAATGCTTGAAATGTAACTACAATATTCCTCCTTCATAAGTGAGGGTCTATTAATAAAATTGGATAGGAGTCACTCTTGGACATGTGGCCCTAACTATTTGAAAATAAACACTCCATAGCAATTCTGGACCAATATTTGTCCATTAGTTTGGTCAAAAACTCTAAAATACAGCACACTATCCAGTTTATTACCAAGAATGACAATTCCATGGTCAAAATAACTTTTTACCGATCAAAAGATCATGAAATCAAACAAAAAATATACCCACAGAAACTAAACTCAAATAGGAAGGGAATCATCATTAGAAAATACTTACAAGAGTTTAAGAAAAAAGCAAGAAAAAAGGCTTAGAAAACTGCTCGAGAGAGCTTCTGAGTTCCTCTCTAGAAAACATGTTGGAAAAAAGATGAAATGAGAAGGGAAAATAAATTAAAATGATTGTATTCTTCTTACACAAACTAGAGGGTGAAGTGAGGTCTTGAGTGACACTTGAGTAATGGATGTCTTGGCCAAACCAGGGGCAAATTGCCCATGGTATGGGTTGCCTTGAGGTGCCATGTAGGTGGTTGTGGTGAGCTGGCCTTTGCTTTCCCTTCAAGGACTATTTGAGGGATGTCATAACATGAATTTGAGAGATTAATAACATGTGGAAGTGATTTAATCAAATGATTAAAGTAAAAATTGGATCTATTAGGGTTTTGAAATCAAGTTTGGGGTTTGAGGTAACCGTTTAGGGTTTTAGTTTCCTTCAAGCTTTTTGGGGTTTCGATTGGATTATAAGTATTTAAGGTTTCACTAGGGTTGAAACCCTCTTTAGTTTGGCACAAAATGGATGATTGGATGGAATAGTATTTTGCTTAGCTAGCATGATCTCACACCTTGATTTCTTTTACATTTCCATCTCATGGTTCCTGTTGGTTCCAAGTGTCAAATACTATTCAACAAGTATGGCTAAAATCTTGCCAAGTGTCCAACCAAAATTTTCTAACCTAATTTGGACATTCCACACTGTGATTTTATTTGGTACTACGTCGGGTTACTATTCTCTCTGGGAAAAGTGAAAATAAATTTTGCACTGTAAAATCTTAAATAATCATACTAACCTAATAGTGCAAATTGTTTATCAAATTTTGGCGTAAGTGCCATGAAATAATCAAAGTGAGTTTTTGAACAGTGCTTCGTTCAAAAACTGAAAATTAGCTTATTGCACCATAAAATTCTAAATAATCATTTGAGTTTGATGGATCAAACCGTATCCCAATCTGACTCTACTAACTACCTTAAATAAATAAAATCATGCATCAGGCACCATAGTAAGTGGTAACATTGACTATGCTGACAGACTAAAACCTAAGCGATTGGTCGATTCATAAAAATTTATGGAGTTTTCACGAGATTCCTAAAGCCTAAAGAAATTCATCCGTTGAATTTTTGGTGGGCTATTAGATGTGGCATCATTGATTGAAACCATTTGAATAATATACTATAGGGATCAAATTAGCAGCCTATAATTTAACCTCAAAATAAAGTCAAAAATCAAGCTAAGAGATAAGACTAAAAAGAGATAAGGAAAGACACTCAGACTCCTAAAAGGAAAGAGATGCAAACTTCTAAAAGGAAAAGGCTTCACAAGGCAAGTTGGGATCAATCACTCTAAGGAAATAGACCTCTATATAAGGAGGAGATCCTCACAAATTTGATAGGCTCTCCACAGAAGCTCCCTATGTCTAGACTCCACCACACACACAATGATTCCAAATGGTCTTCTTTAAATTCTTCTATTGTATTGTAAGATATGTAAGGCCATGAGAGATTATAAAATCACCCATTATAGCAGATTTCACTCTCAAACAACCCGTGAACATAGGCATTATGCCGAACCATGTAAATCTATGTGCCTTTATTTATTTTTATTTGCTTATTTGTTATTTATTTCATGGATGAACATGAAGAGCACCGTATCGATGCCCGAATTATCATCGTGGGCCAGGAATAATTCTTTCCTCCCTTTTGATCTTTTGTGAAAATTTAAGTAATAATAGTTGGCACTGTCTATGGGATATGATTACTCTCTACATTGAGAGTGGGAGAATGAAGATTTTTCGGCATACAAAATCATCCCCGAGTGAGCAGATGGAACTCCCCTCAGATAAGTGCTCTCGACCTTACACCTCTTATTTTTATAAATATCTCTGCTTGAAAATTGAAGGGTGACGACCCAAAGTGGAAAATGCCCCCAACACACCACACAAGGAGAGAGTCTCACCACATGCACTGTACACTTAAAGTGCACAGTGCACTGAGGGATATCTTGATCGTGCATGGCATGCACACATACCATGCATGGTGTAGATTGAGTGCGCGTTGTGCACCCAAGAGTGCCACTCGGACCAACCTGCCATAGGCTAGGCATAAGCATTGATAGCCACTATGTGGACCACCGGCTCCCTCTGCTCCTGCCAAGGTGGTCCCAACCACCCCTCCCTATGGAGGCGGAGCCTGTGCCAAGCACGATATAGGCTAGGTGCACACCATGCACCCAGGACGTCCACTCTGCCTAGCCCACAGTGGGCTCTCAACAGTGACGTCGACGGCCACAAGTGGATTATCGAAGACCTCTGCCTTCACTAGGGTGGTCCTCGACCACCCCTTGTTGATGTGGTGCTCGTCACAACGACCACACAACATGCACCTAGTTGGCTCTTTCTCGCCCACTCATTGTGGGACCGGCAAAGATCCCATCAACTACATGTGGATTTCCAAGACTTTTTGTCTCTGTGATAGCTATCCCCAACTGCTATGGTCATGTGAGGTGGTGCTAATCGTGGAGGCCATGCACATAACATGCATTTGTAAGGCTCACAGCAGCTAGTCGTGAACCTACATCACCGCCAAAGTGGTCCCAACCATGGAGGTAACGTATACCTCACGATTTATGTGCATAGGGCATACACACAATTGAGTCCCACCTCTCCCACTCATTGTGGACTAGTGGGGGCCACCAACGGTTGACCCTGAGACCTTTGACTATATTTATCACCAGCGAAGTGTTCCTTAACCTCGACGTCCTACCACAATGGCGAGTTCCATAGCTCACCATGTACACGGGCAGGCAAGCATTGCACGACCACCTTCCTGGGTCAGGTATCTCACCCACTGGTGGTTTGCTTGACCACCTCCTTTGCATAGTGGTCTACTTGATCGCCTACTTGCCACTGTGATCTACTTTACCACCCACCTTGGCCATGGAAGCTCCTCATCAACGAAGGAAGCTCCTTGCCACCCTCATTGAGCCCATAGCGAGCAATGGTCCCTCCAGGGCACTACTCGTGGTGGGCAGTGACTACTAGTCATAGCGGACTTGTGTTGGTGAGTCGTGACTCACCAACTATATGTGAGCTCACCCGTGATTAATCATATAGTGGGTAAGCTCCTTTGCTCGCCCACTGCGACTCACTATTCTTGTGATAGGTTACTACTTTGCTATGTACGCATCCACAATTGCTTGCCCCTAGCAACGAGAAGCAATCTTGCCAACTCAGAGAGGCTCAACAGTCGAGTAGCATCTCGCCACCTTTATGGTTGACAACATCTCACCTTTGCTTGACCAACGCCACAACAATGTGTTCGAGCATCCCTCCAAACACCAATGATGAGCTCAAAAACTCACTGTTAACGTCTTTGGGTAGGCCTCTCAGCAACTCGGGTCTTCAGTCTTAGGCCTGCAAACAAGAAGAAAACATTGCGAGATTGTGGCCATGGTGGTGGCCAGGGAGCCTCTGTTGTTAAAGTCAGTGTTGTCTCAATATTGAGTTCAAGAGAATAGAGAGTTCAAAAAAGAGTTCCTAGTACTTCGGGATTGCCTTTTATACCTGATTTCTACAGTCAGACTGTAACGCCCCTCCTTGTGGTGGGACCTTTAGAAAATGATTTTAAAAAAGATGATGGGAATTACCGTTCATTTTAAAACAACTTTTCCTTTCATGCCGGGATACAAAAGACTCAATGTTTATAAAATAAAACGTGTTTCTTAATTTAAACTTCACTTTCTCACCACCCAAACACCACTCACATTACTCTCTTTTCATTCAAGTAACATTTTGAAGGCAAGCTAAGCTAGGAGATGCTTCTAAGGAAAGAATCACCAAGGTATGAAGCCAAAAATCCTCATTTTCCATTTTATCACACACGGCCTTGAGAGCAGAAGTTTTCAACATTTAGTAAGTTCATCATGAACTTAGGCTTATACACACAGACATGAGCTAGAGGAAGATAGCTCATGTTTTGAGGAATTTTTCCACATGAACTTACACCTTTACACACACGATTTTAGGGTTTCTTTGAACTAGGGTTTGAGTCGATGAAAGTTTTGGACTTGGTGAGTGGAGGTATGAAGTATTGGAAGTTTTTCCTTAGACTAGATGGCATGAGCTTACACGTGCACACATGGGTTAGGGTTTCTCACAAACCAAACCTAATATTTTTATATGTATATTTTCAGCTTGCTTGTGTTCGATTGTGGAATTTTGTAAGTAAATCTCTAACTTGTTCTTGATATTTTATGTATATGCAATGTGAACTTACTTGTTGTTCGGTTGCATGATTATGCTTGACATAATGATCTTTCATATGTTATGTTCGGATCCTAGTGTGAATGTTCAACTCAAGATTGTAATGCTTATATGTTGTTATTTTATGTGATGAAAATGAAGTGGATGGCTATAACTAGGGTTTCGGTTTTTTCATGTTTATGAAATGTTCATGAAGATGATTACATTACCTATTCTTTTAAAGGATTAATCACAATGAAATGTTTGTTTATCCTATGCATGCTCACTTGTATATTTTAGCTATACATGGAAATTTATGGATAAAGTTTTGTTAAACATATTAGAAGATTTTAAGTTCATGAAAATGGGTGTAACATGTATTTTAAAGACTAAGAGGTTTCGGCTATGACCATGGATAAAAGGGTTGGCATGTTGTGATTAGAAGTTTTAAAAGTATGGAATTTATTCTCTTGCATGCTAGTGTTTATGGTTTCGGCTATTGTATAGTGTAAGTGATATTGTGAATGTTTGCTTCTTGTTTGTTGATCAAATGACTTAGAATTTATGATTTAGAACATGATCGCATGTTCTAATATTTTCAAGCCATAACGTAAGATGTATATGGATATGCATGATTGTTGTCACATGGTTATAATTAAAGTTTCGGCATTGCATGTGTCCTATGAAATTTCAAAATTTCATAGTTCATGTTATATGCATTGGGTTTGTGAAAGTTTTCTAAAATATAAAATAGTCTTTTAAAAAGTTTTGTCATGACCCCAAAGGCTAGGATGGGAAAATGCCCTAGTAGAACTCCTCTAACCACTCAGGAGTGTCTAAAATGGAGTGGTAACTCTTGGGTTGACAAAGTATTGTTGGCGGACTTAGAATGGTTCCTAAAAGAAAAGGATACCAGAATGAGATTGCACCTTAAGCTAGTAGGTACCCTACGGTGAAGACGAAAAGTGAACTGTCATAATATGAATGATTAAAAATAAAATGTAGTCACCTTGGTCAAAGTGGGCTAAAGGTTGATGTGGTAACTAGCGGGGAACACACAGTGCATAGGAGAGTCATGAGGTATCCATTTATAAGTTAAAAGTCAAAGAAAGGCCTTGAGCTCTAAATTATGCTATGCATGTTATATGAACAAGATCCAGAGCTCATAAGTATGTTTATATGAGTAAGAATGAAATGATGAAAATATATTCTATGAAAGACAAAAGGTTTATGAAAGTCATGATGCACACGACATTTTCAAAATGTCACATGCATAAGTAAAGTCTCATGTCCATGCATTCCTTTTGAGTTTGCTTACATATGCTTACGATATCTATTACATGTTATTTGTTTACTTACTGAGATTTTTTAAAATTTCACTATTGTAATTTTCCACTATCATTTTCCAACCCGAAATGGTAGAAGTTATGACAAGAGCCCAAGAAGATAGTCATGGGGAAATGTAAAAGACCAGCTCCCTAGATACCTAAAGAGACTCCGAAGAGAGGTCTCTTCAGAGCAGTCCATTTTGGAAAGGCTGGAAGCTGCCGGCTGATTCATTACTGAAGTGTTGCAGCTTTTTGAGCAGTTGAGGAGGTTGTTGAATCAGGACAAGGCCAAGAAGGATTGGCCTTACTAAAGGACTTATGTTATGGGGACCTCTTTTGATGGGACTTTGGTTTTTGTCTATAAGACCTTTTGAGGAATGACTTGTTTTGATAGCTCTTGATGTGATGGTTCCATATTTTGGGAGTTTCTTTCAAAAATATGAAGTCTTTGATGGTTATTATGAAAATTTATTTTTTGGAATATGTGCTTTGGTATCATGATATCTATCTATTTTATTTCAATTGATCTAAGTATAATTTTCACTGCAATATACTGCATACTATTAGATATCAACAGGTGCATTGCATCTTAACTGTCATGTACGAGGGGTATGTAGCTTTGTGTTATATGTCCTGACGCTCCAGTCACCATTCATTCCCAAGCAGGGGTTGGGGGCATCACCCCCTCCCCTATAGTCCTCTGAGGAGGTAATCTTTGTCCCTTAATGGGGGTTGAGTAGCTCGTTAAGGCTGACTCGCCTTGGGATACACCGGGCCATTGAGAGACTGGGCTTGCACTTCGTTGCAAGGCCAGACCGGCTTGTTGGTCCTCAATGGGAAGGTAGGTGGGAGTTGTGTATTTGAACTGTGAGAGTCAAACCAGTTAGTGCAAATAACATCTAGAATTTTGCAAATATGGGCTGTTTTACTGAGGAGTGATAAAGGTCAGAGGCGTTCTATTGCGAGGGAGGGAGATAGCATTCCAAAGTTACTTCAGGTAGTCGAAGGACTAACCTGAACTCTGTCGAGGGAGGGGTAGGGATGCCTTAAGTCATGGCTTCCCATTTTGTCCCCTAGGGAGGTAATTTGTTGGACGGTTGAGAAGCGGTCCATAATTCACTATGATTGGGATGGGGTAAGTTATTTGGGCAGTCGAGAGGTTGGATCTGCTCTCCTCTATAGGGAGGTCAGGCTGCCCTGGAGGTTGGTCCTGCCAACTGGTCCTGCCAATCGGCCCTCACATGGAGGTAGGTTTTTTGGGTAGTTTGCGACTAGACCTGCTCCCATCAGTTGGGGTAGCAAGGAAGGTAAGTGAGGCTTAGGTTGGTGCTGATCCCACTATTCTTCATGGCAGAGTTCGGGGTAAGTTGTTCGAGTAGCCATGAGGTTGGATCTATTCTCCTCCTTAGGAAGGTTAGGCCATTACGGGGCCGGTCTCACTTGTTGACTCTCTTGGGGAGGTAGTCTCTTCGGACAGTTTGGAACTAGACTTGCTACTGCTTGTTGACACTCACGAGGAAGGTAAGTTGTTGGGCAGTTGAGGACTAGCCCGCATTTCACCACAGGAGGGATCAAGCGGCCTTATGCATTACACCCATCTATTTGGCACCCTCGGGAAGGAAAATTTTGGATGGCTGAATAGCCGGTCCGCAATTCACCATGATGGGGACAGGGTAATTTGTTAGGTTGGCCGAGAGGCCGGGCCCACTCTTTTCCATGGGGGAGGCAGGGTTGCCAGGGGGTTGGACTTGCCTATTAACCGTCATGGGGAGTTAGGTTGTTCGGTAATCATTGCAAAACTACATGTGCATAGTATTTTAATTTTATAGTAAAATGAAGAGAAGAGTATCGTTCTCAGGGATTGGTAACTTCTTACAAATACCGAAATTAAACAAATTTTGACTTTATTTAGAAAAGTCACTAAGATTTTTGTAATTGCAATTTGAAATAAAATAAATTGAAAGAAAATATTCAAAGGAAAAGAAAGATGTTGTTTGAAGATCAAATTAATGAGAAAAAGAACTTCTAGGAAATCGATTTCATATAATCTCTCACTATGTTTTTCTCATCTAACTAATTGAATTTAATTCTCTTTGTTTGTTTGCTAAATCTCCAGACTCATCCAAAGGCCTCTTTCGATAGTCAATTGAAAATATTCTTGTTCATTATTTTACAGAATATGCAAATTAATAAAGCAAGAAAGCATTAAGACCAATGATTTTAAGACTACATATATTCATATAAGTTTTTTGATCTCTATATTTACTCATGTTGAAATATATAAGTTCTATCCTATAATTTCCTTTTTCAATAGCAAATCACAAGATCAAAATTATCTAATTGATGGCTAGCTGATTACAAGCAATAAGCTCAGAATAAATCAACAAACATAGAAAAGAATTACTTCAAATTAGTATAGAAAAACAAGCATAGTTTGAAACATTACATAGTTTTCCTAGAGTAAAAAAAATTTAGTTCAAACTAAAAATTAAATTCAACATCAATGAATTCACCATAATTTTTCTGAGAGAAAATAATCCACATTGAAAAATACTCTTCGTAGTCGCAGCATCCTCCTCAAAGCAAAAAGAAAAATCCCCTTTATTTCTTCCGTGCATCCCGAGGCCATGCAAAAATTAAAACTTCCTTTCTTTTCTTCTTCTTCTTTTGGTGTGAGAGTCCAAAAATATTAAAACTCTAACTTCCTTCATTTCCATTCAAGCTGAAAAGCAAACCCTACTGGGTCCTGCATTCATGCGTCTCTTGCTTCCTTTACTGTGTGTCTCACATCCTAGCTTCTCAAGCCAAAATGAAATCTGCCCCTCATGCATATCAAAATCCTCTCTAGCCATTTAAAATGAAAAGAATAAAGATGCTGCGTATGTGGCTTGTGCCAAGTCAAACCTTCTCTTTCCGTTATGTTCATCCAAGGGCCCACCCAAGGCTAAAACTTTTGCCTGCTTCTACATATATGATCCTTCCAGTATCCAAGCCAAAAAGCCCTAGCGTTGCATACTGCTCAAAATGTATCAAAATTCTGTTGCCAGTTTGCATCTTGCTTTCCTTGTTCTTCGGCATCATTCGTCTTTCGTAAAATCATAGGAAGGGCCTGTGTTGCATGCCTTTTGCCAAGTCAAACCAAAGGTCTTCTAAAGATAAAATCATTCAAATATTCATTTTTTTCAAATATGAAATAAAATTCCAAGAAAATAATGAAGCCTAAAACTGACAAAAATAAAGAAAATCATACTAAATTTTGAAGTTAAGAAGAGATAAAATATATGAATTTATGCAAGGCATCAAACACCCCCAAAATTGAAACTTTGTTTGTCCTCAAACAAAAATAAAATAAAATAAAAGACCACTATAGACAATATCAATGAGACCCTGTAGAAAAACCTCATCACTTACCAAGCCATAATATGAATTTAGATTTCATCACTAGTATCTTACTCTTTTAATATCAAGGATAGCAGGAAAATCAATAAAAAATTTAGCAAATTTTCAAGCAGGAGTTAAGAGATTACGTCAACCTAGAGCTAAGAACTTGAGTGTATGTGTGTGTGTGTGTGTGATATAATCAATTTAACTCCAAACCACCTGTAAACTCAGATAAAAATAGAAAAAATGAGACCATAAGAATTATCTCAAAACTTAACCACATAAGTCTAATTTTTAGAAATCCTCTCTACTAATGTAATCAAACACCAAAATCAGAGATCAAAAAGTCTTTAATCAGGTTGTAATGGTTGGCCATAGGATGTGTGCTAAGAAAGAAATGGATAAGGAAAATCAAAGCAAACTGAAAAAATACTTGGTGGAAAGAACAATAAAAGAGATATTCACAGGATTCAAACCATAACTCTTTCTCAACTATATGCTTATACTGGTGACATTATTGTTGCTGTAATCAATGAAGTATTACCAAATACACATTTAGCAAACTCTAAAGTGATCCACACTCCACTTATTGAGTTTTCTCTATTTTATGTTTTTTCCCATGATGGATAAATCAACTCTGGGCAAAAGACAAACCCAACAAGGATATTTTTTTTTAGCCTCCAACCTTTTTCAGTCAGCCACTTCGGTTCTTGTAGCCTTTTCAAATTTTTAACCACTTCAACTTTTTTTAATTCTTTTTTTGTTGTTCAATTTTTTTTCCACACACTTTGATCAAACAAAGCATAATTTTCTTTGAACTAACTTTCTCTTTAAATGTAGATTTCCACAGAAGTATTTTTCTCAAAATGTAAAAGGTAATTCATGGTTTTTTAGGCTTAGAACGAGAATGATTGATGTAGTTAAAAGAACACATAAAGGCTTATGTAAAATAAGGCTGAAGGGGTTTGACTATGAAAAATACACCATGCAATAATGGCATGATAACTAGGATAGCTGAAAAAGCTTTTTGGTCATGAAAAGAAATGCCTCAAAGAATTTCTTTAATATTTGGTATCAACTAGGATTTCACCTCAAGGATCCATCAATGGATTCTAGAATAAAGCAAGATTGAACTTCCCTGACCCAGTTAATTCTACTCATCCTCTTTATAAGTAAAATGGAATAGAAAAAAAGTGACTATGTGCTCAATTACGTTCAAGAACAAAGATTTAAATCAAAGTATCAACAAAACTCAACCTGACATAAAAACAATTTTCAAAAATTTTTTTCAGTCCTATCTTCAATTACAAATTTCAGAGTTATAGAGAATTCAGTCATACTCAAATACATGCTTGGTAAGAGAATCCAACAACTCAATACTTATAAAATCATAAGTAAAATAAAATAACCAACAATCAAGAAGAGAAAATGACTATAGGAGTTTACACCCGCAAACTTAAACTAAACAATGTCCTCTTTGTAATTCAAGAGTGAGAAAGATTAAAGAAATGAAAGGAACTTCCCTAGTTTCATGGTAGATCAGCTGTAGTTTGTAATTTTTAGCTCTTTATTCTTGCTAGATAAACTTGCATAAAAATCTAAATTATTAAAAATAGAAATAAAATAATAAAAGAAAGTTCTATGGGTTGCCTCCCATAAGTGCTTGTTTTAAAGTCTACAGCTAGACTTTTCAATCTTAATTAATTGGGGTCTTCAAGAGGAATAAGTGAATAGTTCCTCTCCACTTTTTCCCCATAATAGTGCTTCAATCTCTGACTGTTAACTTTGAATATACTTCCTATCTTGTCTGTCCATTGCTCCAAAAGAGGAAACCTTGTCAATTGTATAAGGACCTATCCATCCTGATTTTAACTTGCTCGGGAAGAGTTTGAGTCGCGAATTGAAGAGTAAAACCTACTGTCCTGGTGCAAACCCAAGCCTAAGAATATGTTTTTCATGCCACTTCTTCATCCATTCTTTATAAATCTTTGCATTTTCATAAGCAATGTTTCGAAACTCATCCATCTCATTCAATTGAAAAAGTCACTTTTCTCCTATTCCCTTTCTAGGTGATCAGCTGGTGCATCTTCTTGAAAGGTTTCTTCTACACATTGCTTAATTACATTTACCAGAAAACAAGTGCTTGGCTCTTCTGGAAATCTCATGGCTTGGTAGATATTGAACATAACCTCTTCCTTGTTGACTTTCAATGTTAATTCACCATTTTGAACATCAATTAAAGCCCTTTCCATAGCCAAGAATGGCTGGCCAAGGATTAGTGGGACTTCTTCGTCTTCCTCCATATCTAATTGCACAAAATCAGTAGGAAAAATACATTTATCTACCTGTACCAATACATCTTCTATGATTTCACGTGGATGCTTGATGGATCGGTCTGCTAGTTGCAAAGAAATGGTTGTTTGCTTCATCTCTTCACATCCTAATTTCCTGCAAACAGAAAGTGACATAAGATTAATACTAGCACCAAGATCACATAAAACTTTATCAAAAAATGAATTTCCAATAGTGCAAGGCAAATTGAAACTCCTCGGATCTTTTAATTTTTGAGGTGATTTCTTTTGAAGAAAAGCATTGCATTATTCAAAAAGTGTTATTGTTTTGAACTCTTCCAACCTTCTTTTCTTTGAAATGATGTCTTTCAAGAATTTGACATAATTTGGCATTTGTTCCAAAGCATCTGCAAAAGGAATATTTATGTGAATTTTTTTAAAAATATCAAAAAATTTATAAAATTGCTTATCTAATTTTTATTTTTGAAAACCTTGAGGATAAGGGAGTGGAGTAGGGAAAATAGGAGGATTGTCAAGAAACGAAATTGCTGGAGGCTTGTAAGTTTCTCTTAATGTATCATCAACAATCTCCTCTTCTTCTACTTTATTTTTGCTTTGACCATTGTTTGGAACTGATGGGGTGGACTTGGTTTCCTTTGATGGTGACCTCTCAACAAAGGAAACCATGGCATCCTCAAGTGATATCTTCTTCTCGTTTGGTTGACTATCAAATCTTGGAGGAGGTTGCAGCAATTCTTTGTATTTCCATAAGACAAATTCTCATAATCTCGAAGCCCTGGATAGTAGTAATTTGGCATAGGATTACCATGATAGTTGTAGCTTCAATTGTTGATGTATTGAACTAGTTTTTGACCTGCTTCATCACTCGAAACTGTCATACTTGTAGCTGCAACATATTCTGCATTTTGTGGTATTCTTTGGATTGTCAAAGCTGAAACATGATGGGATAGAGAAGCAACTTGAGCTGAAAGGGGCTGCTAACAAATCCAATTCATGAATGTTTGAAAAGTTGTCTTCAGTACATCTTGATCTCTGATTCTGTGTTGGTGATATCCTGATCATAGATCAATCTAACAGATCATCTATTCTTGATAATGGGTACTTATTTTTAATAGTTATCTTGTTCAAATCTCTATAATCGATACATATTCTTAGAGTTCCATCCTTCTTTTTAACAAACAATATCAGTGCTCCCCATGTTGATGAGCTAGGTCAGATAAAACCATTTTCCAAGAGCTCTTCTATTTGAACCTTAAGCTCCTTCAATTCTGCTGGGGCCATTCGGTATGGTGCCTTAGGCACTGGGGCCATGGCTGGTTCAAGCTCTATTACAAATTCTGTCTCTTGATTCAGAGGTAATCTAGGCAATTCGTTGGCAAAAACCTTCGAAAAATCCTCAATCACAGGAATTCCTTTGATTTCCTTAGGTTCCTCTGTCGTGCTAATAACCATTACTAGATAAGCGGTATCTACACTCATCTTCTTAGCTTGCCCAATGGTTATCATAGATGGATTCAATCGAATAGCCTCATCCATATAACAGAGCTTTTCCTTCTCAGGAAAATCAAACACCACTTCTTGCTTGCGACAATCTATCTTGGCATAATGTCTTGATAACTAGTCCATTCCTAGGATTAAATCGAATTCCATCAAACGAAAGACTATCAAATCCATCGTCAGAACTAAATTCACGATTTCTAATGGGCAATTCTTAACTATATTTTTACACCCAATAATTTCCCCATTTGGAATAGCCACTAACACTTTTTGAGGCATCGTCTCAGCCTCAAGCTCGCATAGTTGTACACAATTACTAGAGATAAAGGATCTTGATGCTCCTACATCAAACAAAGCACATACTGAATACTGCTTCAATCTAATCTTACCTAATTAAGGTAACTACGATTACTCAACAATCTTCAAACATAGTTTTAATCAAGTGAAAGCAAGGTTGGAAATGTTACCAGTAATCACTCTCGCTTCTACAGTCTCGTTGACTTCCAAGTCTACTTCTCCTGGCATAATGGCATAAACCTTAGCTTTCGCACAGACCTTTGGATTATTGCTTGGCATTGATGTCCCTCTAGGCATATTCTGTCGACAATCTTGGATCATATGACTAGTCTGGTAGCATCTAAAACACGCTCTTGAGGCCAAACAATATTCTCCACTATGCCACTTCCTGCATCATCGACATGGCGGTGGAGTGACAAGTTCTCTCCCAACTGCTACATCCTTTCCTTTACTAGGGGTTATAGGGGTATTTTGCTTCCCCGCACTACCTCCTAGCGAGTAAGGGTATCCCATCTTTCTATTTGCTAGAGCTTGCACATTCAATCTTCATTGTTCCACTTCTGCTATTGATGCCACATTGACTAGTTCTTGGAAATTCTCTATTCATAAGCAAGCAACTTGATTCCGAATACGGGGTTGCAACCCATCCTAAAATTTCATAGCCCGCATTTGTTATGTGCTGATCAAGTGAGGCACGCTACCCAATTCCATAAAACAAGCTGCATACTGATTGGCCGTCATTTTTCCTTGGGTTAAGTTTGCAAATTCCAAAGCTTTCTACTATTTTGCTGTTTTTGAGAAGAAACAATGTTCAAACTCCGTCTTGAAACGATCCCAAGTAAGTGCAGTCAAATCCCCCAATTCGTGAGCTAGCAATTGTCTTTTAGTATATCCCACCAGAAGAGAGATTGCTTGTGGGGTGGATGCCTTTTTAGTCCAAATGGTGTCTACGCCGTCTGAGAAGAAGTCATTGGTACATATCCCAGTTGTGGGAGAATTTCCTGACATGTTTGTGGATGACTTGCCTGGGCTACCCCCTGTTCGTGAAATGGAGTTTGTTATTGACTTGGAACCTGGAGCGGCTCCTGTACATAAAGCACCTTACCGCATGGCACCAGCTGAATTAAAGGAGTTGAAGGTTCAATTGCAAGAGTTGGTAGATAAGGGGTTCATTCAACCAAGTACTTCGCCGTGGGGTGCGCTAGTGCTGTTTGTTAAAAAGAAAGATGGTACCTTCAGAATGTGCATTGATTATCGAGAATTAAATAAGGTGATCATCAAGAATAAATATCCTCTCCCACGGATCGATGATTTGTTTGATGAGCTTCAAGGAGCAACTGTATTCTCAAAAATTGATTTGAGGTTAGGATACTATCAGTTGAGGATAAGAGACAAGGATGTACCCAAAACTGCTTTCAGATTGAGATATAGGCATTATGAATTTAAGGTGATGTCTTTTGGGTTATCCAATGCCCCTGCCACTTTTATGGATTTAATGAATCGGGTATTTAGACCTTATTTGGATTCCTTTGTGGTAGTTTTCATTGATGATATTTTAATTTATTTTCGAGATTTTGAAGAGCATGTGTATCATCTTCGTCTAGTTCTTGGGAAATTAAGAGAATAGCAGTTGTATGCCAAGCTCAGCAAATGTAAATTTTGGTTAGAGGAAGTCAGATTTCTTGGGCATGTAATTTTCCGAGATGGGGTGGTTGTTGATCCTAGTAAGGTGGAAGCCATTTTGTCGTGGCAGCGTCTGATGACCGTGCGTGAGATTCGAAGTTTCTTGGGACTTGCCGAATATTACCGAAGATTTGTGGAGGGACTTTCTCGCTTATCCGGACCTCTCACAGCTTTGACTAGAAAGAATGCAGAATTTATTTGGTCAGACAAGTGTGAGAGAAGTTTCCAAGAATTGAAGAACAGGTTGACAACTGCACCAGTGTTGGCACTTTCAGAACTGCACAAGCCATTTGTAGTCTTCAGTGATGCGTCTAAATTTGGATTGGGATGTGTCCTTATGCAAGAGGGATGGGTTGTTGCTTATGCATCTCGTCAGCTTAAGGATCATGAGAAGAATTATCCGATACACGATTTAGAATTGGCTGCGATTGTATTTGCTCTTAAGATTTGGCAGCACTTTTTGTATGGGGAAGCTTGCGAAGTATACACCGATCACAAGAGCTTGAAGCACTTGTTTTCCCAGAAGAATCTGAACATGAGGCAAAGGCGATGGCTAGAGTTAATTAGCGACTACCAGTGTGAGACTAAGTATCATCTGGGGAAGGCAAATGGAAGATGAAGCCAAATCGTCAGAATTGGATTCTTTACTTTGAGGGATGAGAAGACTCCTTATTGAAAGTTCATAGCAAGAGGAGATATTATCTTCAATTCTTGATATTCGAGTAGCTGATTTTGAGGAATTGAAGACTTTTCAAAGGAAGGATCCGAAGCTGTTGGATATCAGAAAAAGAGTCAGAAAATCTCGAGGGCCGTTGTATCATAGTATGGATAAAGATGAAATTCTTCGGTTCCGAGATTGTAGAGTGGTCCCCAAAGATTCAAAATTCAAGGAGCGGATCATGGTAGAAGCTCATGCGGCACCTTATTCAGTTCATCCTGGCAGTACGAAGATGTACCGGGACTTGAAGAAAAATTATTGGTGGGAAGGAATGAAGAAGGATATTGTCTTGTATATCGAGAGATGCCACACATGCCGTCAAGTCAAGGCTGAGCATCAAAGACCGACTGGTATGCTCCAACTGCTCCCTATTCTTAAGTGGAAGTAGGACGACATCATGATGGATTTTGTAGTGGGCTTACCGATGACTTCTAGTGGAAAGAACTCGGTTTGGGTGATTGTTGACTGGTTAACGAAGAGTGCTAATTTCTTGCCTGTTAATAACATTGATTCCTTAGGTAAGTTGACTCTCTTGTACGTGAAAGAGATAGTGCGGCTGCACGGTATATCGAAGAGTATTGTGTCGGATCGGGACCCAAGGTTCACATCTCAGTTTTGGAAAGGTTTGCAGGCGGCATTGGGTACTAAGTTGAAGTTTAGTACTGCATATAACCCTTAGACGGATGGCTAATCAGAGCGCACTATTCTGACCCTTGAAGATATGTTGCGAGCATGTGTTATGGAATTTCAAGAGAGTTGGAAAAATCACTTGCCACTCATAGAATTTGTATATAATAATAGCTTTCATGCGTCCATCCAGATGGCTCCTTATGAAACTCTTTATGGGAGGAAGTGCAGATCACCTTTGTGTTGTGATGAAGTCAGGGAGAATAAAATAGTTAGGCCTGAAATAATTCAAGAGATGTAAAGCTAAGTTCGGATTATCAGGGATAAAATGGCGGCAGCTCAGAGTCATCAGAAAAGGTACGTAGATACAAGGAGGAGAGAGTTATCTTTTGAAGAAGGTGATTGGGTTTATCCAAAGTCTCTCCCATGAAAGGAGTTAAGCGCTTTGGTAAAAGGAGGAAACTAGATCCGAGATATGTTGGCCCTTTTCAGATTTTGGAGAAGGTAGGGTCCGTCGCTTATAGAGTTGCTTTGTCAGAATATCTTGGGGATATTCATGATGTCTTACATGTATCATCCTTGAAGAAGAGTTTTGGACAACAAGAGTCGCTCTTTGTCGATCCAGAGAGTATTCAGTTGCAACTGGACCTTACTTATGAGGTCGTTCCTCCACAGATCATGGACTGGAAAGAGCAACAGTTGAGGTCCAAGATGATACCTTTGGTAAAGGTGGCATGGGGAGATCCGTTAGCTCAAGATTTCTCTTGGGAGAGATTAGCTGACATGAGGGAATAGTACCCCTATTTGTTTGAGTAGTGACGATATGTTTCTTAATCTTGGTCTCAGTGGAATCATGTGACTTGTTTCAAGTTAGTGTTTGATCTTGCAAATTTCGAGGACGAAATTTATTTTTAAGGGGGGGAGGATGTGATACCCCGTTTTTACGTATATTTTCACTGAAGGAGTGTTTTTAATTTAATTAATATATTAGTTCTTTTATTTTAAATTATTATATTTTAATTAGTTTTATTTTAGTTTGATGTGGTGTTTAATTTATTTTAGTCGTTTTATGGTTTTTAAAATCGTTTTCGTCGGTTCAGTTTTTGGATTCCGGAGGTGAGGAGTGGACCTCATTTTCTTTCTCCATCTTTTCTTTTCTCTTTATTTTTTCTTTTTCCCTTTTCCCTTTTTCCTTTTCTTCATTCTTTCTTTTCTTCTTCTTCTTTTTCCTTCTTCTCCTGCGCACGCAGCACCTCTCCCTTCTCTCTCCCGTTGCCATCCAGTTGAGCTACCCAGACCCACCACCGTCGACTGACGTGGCCGACACCACCCCCACCGATCGACTCACCTCCGGCCGGTGAACACCCACACCAAAAATCAGACCCATCCGAGCCGCCGTTAACCCCCTATAGCCCATCTAAGCCACACGGTTTTGAGCAATTTTCGACACCGTCGCTCCACCTCCGGCCACCATCTTTTTACCATTCATCCCTTACCTCTTGCCATCCTAACCCACCCATTTCTGGCCTCGATCTGTTGTCAGAGCAGCTCCCACTAGCTCCACTCCGATCTGTCCCTTTTTGCACTTCTACCGCTATTTCCATCGCCACCCACGGCTAAAACTCACTTGCATTAGCTTCATAAATATCTCTAGGCCATTCCCTATCAATTTCGTGTCTTGGTTTGTCCCCGTTCGAAAGTGGGTAATTTACAACCCACGGCCACAGTGTAAAATACACTGTTACGTTACTTTTTCTTCGTTGTTTACAACGTCATGAGCTTTCAAAAAATACCTTATAGTGCTATAAGTATTTTTCCAAACTCTATTTTAGATTTAAATATATTTTTGCTCTTACAATAATTTATTGGACTGGTTGGTTGATTCCGGACTGAGTTCGAGGAGTTTGGGGGTCGGACGGATTGAGGACGGAGTTGCTTGGTTTTGTTGTTTTGTAATTGGTTGGTTAATTGTGCCTTGAGGCATGCATTACATGGTGCATTCATGTGTATTTTATTTAATATGAGAAAAACTGACTTTTTGTGTAAATGGATTTTCGGGTGCGTGTGTATCACGACCCTAAGCCAGGATGGAGTATTATCTCAGTGGAGCTCCTCTGGTAATTCGGGAGTGGATAATACTGAATGACATCCCTTGAATTGTCGCTAGACGACGACCGGATCGCACGATACGGTAACGCTGTCGTGTCGACTCCGTGGTCCCTAGAGTGGCGGGGACTAGAGGGATGGCCTGGTCCAGGTACGCGCTGGGCGCGAGAATTGGGCATCGCTCGTTTAGGTGTCACATGCATAGTCGTTACCTGCAGTGTGACACAGGAGCCAGAGTGTGCGGATGATCCCTAGGGGAGATCATGGTGCATGCAATAATTGGATCTGGTTTTTGGATTTGGATACGGGCCATTTTCTGGAAAAATGGCGAGGTTATGTTTGAGGCTATGTGATCCATTTTCTGAAAAAATGGTGGTTTCTCGTTTTGGGCCATTATTTGGGATAATGGCAAGGACATGTGATAAAGGTTTTGTTTTGGGCCAATGAGATTTTGGCGTGTGTGGAAAAATGTAGTTTTTATGGGACATGTGCATTTGCATTCTTTCATGCATATTGTTTGAGTTTAATATGTTTTTATTTAGTGGCGTTTGGATCTTACTTACCTGCGGCACCATTTTTGGTACCGTAAATTTTGATGCAGAGAACGAGGAGGAGAAGGAGGCTGAGCCCGAGGAGGCGGCTGAGCCGGAGTATTGATCTGGAGTTTTTGCCTTGTAGTTGGTTTTAAAACAATATTTGTGACTTGTAATATTTTATTATGTATGTTTTGAACAGCTTTGTATTAAAGAAAGAAAAAATTCTAGTACTTAGTTATATGACTTTGTTTATCCGCTGCGTGTTTTCTCTTGCACACTTGTTGCTTGTACACATACTTGGCACTTGGCGATAGGGTGGTGATCCGTATTGTCATCATCCCGATATCTCGATTTTTCAGTGTGCGTACGTGGGATTTGGGGGCGTCACACACATTTTACCTCATCCTTTTGAGACTTAGGCCTACCACTTATAGGATCACAGCCTATTACTACAAATCTCAATCCTAGTTATAAGTACCATGTATCCCTAGGACAAAGTTTGGGTTTACCTAGAGATGTATTTGCTCTGATACCATCCTTTGTGGTGCCCCCAGCCCCCACTTGGGATTTGGTAGTGACTGAGACGTTGGGACATGCAACACAAGGCTACACACCCCTCGTACATGATAGATAATATGCAGTGCTCCTAGATATTCTAGTAGTATGCAATAAACGTTTAGTAGAAATAGTATAAAGGTAAAAGAGAATCTAAGTAATGCCATAGGCGATTGCAAAGTACATGTTACAAAAAAAAAAAAAAAAAAAAAAAAAAACACTTTTACCCCAACCTTGTCCCATCATTGACATCCATAAACAAAGAGAGTTTTTAAAATATAGTAAGAGTTTGTATTTCCCAAAAGAAGGGACCAAAATATTCCTTATCATATAACAAGTTCCAAAAGCATTTCCCTCCTTATGGGAAACAGGTCCCAGCACTAAGTATCTATTTTGTCCTTTTTTTTTTAATAGCGGTTCGTCCTTCACCCGTTTCTCCAAAGCTTGGTCTTTATCCCTATTATTGAGGCGTAGGAACTCCTCAGTGAACTTGATCTTAGAGATCTCCTAATCTATATCCTTTAGGTGCTCTAAAATAGTGGGCTCTGGCCTACTGATGCCCATCTTAGGTACATTCCTCTCCATAGGAGGGGGTGCCATTCTCTTCCTCTTGGTCATCGACGTCACTTCATTTCTATGATAACTTCTACCATTCCAAGAGAGGAATGATAGTGAAAAATTACAATAGTGAGATTTTGAGAAATCTCAATAAGTAATCACACAGCATACCATAGTTAACACAAGCATACAAGAGGTATATCATATAATGCATACATGGATATATACGTAACTCATAACTGAGATTGAGTTGAGACTCATGCATTGACCATTCTTAAAACTTGTAATATAGACTTAAAATTTTTGGAAAACATACTTTCATCATCATTTATATCTTAGTTAATCACGTGATCTGGAACATATCATATCATATTGCATGATTCACATCATGTGATCCATATCATATCATGTAGGCACGTGGCCTTGTTCTTATAATACTTGTGGATACATCACGGCTCCTCTATGCACTGCATGTTCCTGCTAGTTACCGCACCATAACTGCTCCGTGCACTGTGATGACTATGTCTTAAATAACTTAACTTACTAACTTGACAATACTATGTTGGGTTACATGCCTTGTCCACCCATTAGCATTAGGCAATACCATGCTCCAGCATTCTTTTAAAAGAATCCATCCGAGACACATCGATAGTTCTTTGTTGGTCCAGGAGTTACCACTCCATTCTTAAGCACTCTAGAGTGGACAGAGGAGTTCCACTAGAACATTCCCCTGCCCTAGCATATGGGATTGTGATAAAACTTTTTAAAATATTACTTTATTTCTAAAAACCCTTTTTGTTTTTTAAAACGTTTCGCTTTGAAATCACTCTTCCTAAATGCATGTGACATGAGACTTAAGACATGTGTGCTAATATGAGATACCATGCATGAAATAACCAAGCATAACATGTTTAATTCGTAGCATGAAAAAATAAAACTCATAAGATATTGAAACACAAACATGGAACTAGGTAAACTAGCCTTGGCCGAAACATACATGCATTAGAACATGGAAAACCATCACTTAAACATACTCCAAACTTCATCTAAGATGATTAGAAATCATGGCATAGTAAAACAAGACATGAAATCATGGCATTTGAACAAGATCCAAGTCACTCAAAGTAGGGAAAAACTGAATCATCAAAAGTCTTAAAACATCAACATCATTTTCCTTAAAACCAAAACATGTAAGGAATCTTATCACCATTTTTCATCATAAACCGATTTACCTTAGCCATTCCATAATCATATTCCAAGTTCATGTAAGAGTATTCAATCAAGCAAACAAGAATGGCAACCAAAGTAATAGAAACAAACCAAGGATTTACACAAAAGTATACATGCATTAACAATAAGTTAATTGGTGTATACTTACAAAAATACATGGTGATTAACAAATAACAAGCTGTAAATCAAAGTGTAACTAGTTGAGGGTTCTAAAAACCCTAATCCGTGAGGTTAAAGTGTGTGTGTGATTGTTAAGGCTACCACTCCAGTTTAACACCAATAGGTCAATCGGTTTCTAGGGTTTTGAGTCAAGAAGTCTCTCATTTTCTTCTTTCATTTTCTTGTGTTCTTCTCCATAACTCAAAATAAGACGAAAAGACAAGTAATTGGCCGAATACATGAAGGATTTGGACTCCTCATTATTCGGCTTATAACGAACCCTAGGATTAGTTGGTTCCTTAAGAACAAATGTGAGATTGTGAGTGTTTGGTAAAAACTGAAACTATTTAGAGATTCTCATCTCCATGAGTTGATAATGTGTCATGTGTGGGTGTGTGCGTGAATCGAGAAAGCAAATCTCATCGTGCTTCTTCCTTGCTACGCCGAAATCTCTTCTTGAAGGTAGTTTTCATTTGTTTGGTCGGAAGGAAAGTGTGAGCAAGTGAGAAATTCTTTGAGTGCTTGTGTGAGAGAGAATGAAGAAGGTGAGAACATGAGAGGTCAAGAATGGTAAAATAAAAACCCTTGGGTGTGTAGCTCTCTCCCCTTTATATAGAACTTCCCCACAAAATCTTATTGGTCACTTGAAACCATATGCATGAAGGAAAAATGGCATTGCCCTTCTTCCTTCCCCTTTGGTGTCCATGTCTTTTGAGTTTCATCATGAGATTGCCTTGGCAAAGACCAAAGCTTGAGGTGCACGTGGGGTTCCTCCCCTCTTGGCCAAATGCCTCAAATGCACCTCTCAAAAGTGTCTAAGTGCAATGTACCTTAGGGCAACTAGGTAAAATTACTCACTAGTCTCTTCCTCTTCTCAAAATAAGATGTTGCATGGATGCCACATGGCTTAGGCTTGTGGAGCCTTCTAGATGCCGCCCATCTCTCTCTCTTTTCCCTATGGAGATCTTTCCTCTTCCATGCACATTCTCTAGGTGACCTTCGACTTCCCAAAGCCTCTTGTTGTAACCCTAGTTGACAAGTGGCATATAAGAGTGTGCTTTGAGTGTGGTGGCTGAAACTTTAGGGTTAAGATGGTCTTTTATGAAAATATCCTTTCATCTTTTCTTCTAGAAACTCCTTGCATGATTGACACTTGGCAAAAAGATAAAGAAAGCTCATGGGTGGGTGTGTGGTAGGAGTAAACCGAAAATCCTTCTTGTTTTTTGGGTTTCTCCCCACAAACCCTTCTTGGAAATCCCTTTGGTCTTCCCTATGCATGCCTCTCTTGGAAATTGAAAATGTGTCCATCTAGAAGATGTTAGGCATGTGGGATGGCTTGGCCAAGTGCCTCTTGGTTTGCCCTATGCATCTCATCATTTCATTCTTCTAGAAGCATCCTTGCATGAGTGACAAATGGAAATGCTACTAGGGTTAGGCGTGCAAGCCTTCCCTTGGGCTTTCCTAACACTCTTCCTGCCCCTTGGCCCATTATCAACACTAGATACCATTAGGGTTTGAATGTTCGGCTAAAGTCCAAGTGGCCTTGGGTCCCTTATGGCCAAATTAAACTAAGAGTTCTTAGGGCTAAAATCCATAATTAAGCTTATAAAGCCTATTCTTCCCTTAAATTACTAGGGCCCTCTATCACTAAGGCAAGAAAATATTCCATGGCCCATGCTTTATTATGTCGGGTCATCACATGATTTTAAAGGATGTCTTAAATGTTTAGGCTTAAGCTTATGCTTTTGAATGATGTTTATGAAATGAATGGACTGAAAAGAATGAATGAAAGAAAAGGATTGAATGAATGAAAGTTTTAATGCGTGAAAATACGTAACAGCCATATGAATGAATGAATGGGTACCAAAAGATTGGACAGATTATAATGCCAGGTAAGTAGTACTGATAGTGCACCCAGTGCTGCCCATAACTAAAAAGGGATTCTCAACCCGTGGCCATGGGCGGAGTCCAAGTCCAAAGGAAGACTGCTAACCCTCACAGATGGGGCGTAACAGTGTGTACCAGTCAATGGAAAGTAATAAGAAAGAATGTATGTATGCTAAGACTTTTTAAGAAATGTAGGTACGAGCAGTGAGAAATGTTTTACGAAAGAAAAGAAACATTTTTTTTTTAAAGAAAATCATTTTCAAGAAAAACCCCGCCTCAAAATGTATTAAATGAACAAATGTCTTATGTATAGTATGTATCGAGTGATGAATGTATGACTGAAAACCTATTTTAATATATGTCGATTGTATGAAGTAATGCTTACAAGTCATCGACTCATTTTAGTTTTTATATGTGCCCTCTCAAGGACAAGATGAGTAGAACGTGTCAGGACGAACATAGTCCAAGGGGAAGAGCATGAAAGTCTAGGCACAATGTTTTGTATGAGAGACTTTTAATTATAAAGTTTAATATTTTCCAATGTAATCCTTTTTAAATTAATAAGCACGTTTTATCTGATAAACATGGAGTTTTTCATATCCTAGAAAGGAAAGGAAAAAATTTTAAAATGAACGGTAATTCTTGTCTCTTTCTTAAAATTATTTTTCTAAAGGTCTCACCATAAGGACATTAACTACTTGCATATCTCCTTTTACTCACATATTCCCAAAACTCTTTAAGCAAGTACTCACAACCCCAATCAATTTGTAAAATTTTTAAATTCATTTCTCTCTAATTCTCAACCTCAACCACAAAGTAGTTGAAGCAGTCTAATGCTTCAAAGTGATGAGAGATCATTTAGACATAATTGAAATGTGAGTAGTCTTCTATAAATGTGAGAAAGTAAGAGGTGCCATTGTGTGCCTTCACATTTACAGATTTGTAAATATCAGAATGGGCTTGCATGCTCTATGTGCCTTTCCAAAAGGCTTTCTACAAATTTTCTCAGCTAAATAAGGCTCACACATAGGCACATTTAATTTAGTGAGAGACCCCAATAGGTATTCTCTAACTAGTTTAGCCAGTTTATCTTTTCTATGTGGCCTAGTCTAGTATGTCATTTCAATGAATTAGAGATGACAACATCATCATCATTTGAAGATAAAAAAGAAAATGAGAATTGTTCTAAATTCAACATAAAGAAACCAATTGAAAGAAAACCATACCCATAAAAAGTCCTATCCAGATAAAAGTCCACTTGATAGCCATCAAAATATAAAGTAAAATCAAGTTTCAATATAGAAATAACTAAAAATAGATTATATTGAACACCAGATGCATAAAACATGTCATGAAGAAGTAACAAGGGCCCTAGATGCATCTTGAGTTGGTAGCTGCCAACTCCAAGCACTTTCTTTCGAGTTTTGTTACCCAAAATAATGTACAGCTTGCCAGTAGATATTCTTCTATAATATATTATCCCAAATCGATCTTGAATTACATGTTTGGTTGCCCTTGTAACCATCTAAAAGAAATTTGATATAAAGAATTTTTTTTTATTTATACATTAGATATGTCATGAAAACGTAGAAGAGATTTTGAAGCATGGCTCGGTAGTCCTGCAGTTTACTTCTTCTGTGTTAAATCAGTGAATAGTAAATAAGGAACACTATAAGCGTAAGCATGTGCAAAATATCCTTCAAAATTTTCCCTTCATTCTACAAAAATCTTATCTAGTCTCATCTCAATAAGTATAACATTTCGGTGTTTCAAGCCACACATCAACAAAATATGATACATAAAAAATCATGCTCTATGCTTAAACTTGAAAATAAATCTTCACAAAATGATTCCATTTAACTACTTCACAAAGATGCTCAGATTTCACAAAATACCAGAAATGGAGTGTGTATCAATCATATATGTATCAATGCACATCATATTAATTTTTTTTTTAATCTGTGTACACATGCTACCCTCAACTAGTGAGAGACATGGTCCTCAATGAATTAAACGAAAGAAAACAAAGTGCATAGAAATACACAAGCAAAAAAAAAAAAAATCAACATGAAATATAAAATCAAAGCAAAAAAAAAAAAAAAATGCAAGTAAAGAAAACTGTAAAGAGGGAAAAAATCAAAACAATTCCCTGGAATCTTGCACAAGCAAGATCTCTTCGTGTGGATCAAAGACTTTCATAAATAACTTTAGGCATTGTCCGTTGACAGTGAAGCAATTGCTATTCTTCAGATTGACAATGTCTACCGCGCCATGAGAATGAACCTTTTTTACAATATATGGCCCACTCCATTGGGATTTCAATTTACCAGGAAAAATATGTAAGAGACAGTTGTAAAGAAGAACTTCTTGGCCAAGTGTAAAATGCTTTGGATGAATTTTCTGATCATGTAGAATTTTCATGTGTTTCTTTACTAGGTGAGCGTTGTCATAAGCATTCCGACAAGTTTCATCTAATTCATTGATCTGTAATTTTCTCAACCTTGAAACTTTCTCAAGTGACATGTTAACATGTTTTTTAGCCCAAAGAGCTCGATACTGAATATCAATAGGTAAATGACAAGCTTTACCATAAACTAATCAATAAGGGGACATCCCTAGATTTGTTTTAAAGGCTGTCCTATAAGCTCACAAAGCATCAAGAAGCTTAATTGACCAATCTTTCCTATTAGGATTGATAGTTTTCTCTAAAATGATTTTTATCTCTTTATTTGCCAATTCTACTTGCCTATTTGTTTGAAGATAATAAGGGGTAGAAACTTGGTGTGTGATACTATATTTATTCATGAGTGTAGAAAATGGTTTGTTAAAAAAATGAGAACCTCCATCACTTATGATAATTTTGGGCATGTCAAAACGAATAAACAGAGATTGCAAAAATTTTAGGACAACACGATGGTCATTTGTTTTGCAAGCGACAGCCTCTACCTATTTTGAAACATAATCCACAGCTAATAAAATATATGTGTTTCCAAAGGAAACTGGAAAAGGTCCCATGAAGTCTATTATCCAATAATCAAAAATTTCTAAAGTAAGAAAAGGGGAAAGAGGCATCATGTTTCTTTTGCTAATGGATCTCAATTTTTGACAAGGCTTACAAGCCTTACAAAAATTATAAGCATCTTTAAACATGGAAGGCTAGTAAAAACAACTTTGCAAAATTTTAGCGACTGTATTCTTTGCTAAAAAATGACCACCACATGCACCCCATATGACAAAATCTCAACACCGAAGAAAACTCATAATCAGGAATGCATCTTCGAATCAATTAGTCCGAACAATAATTGAAAAGGTATAGATCATCAAAGTAAAAGTGTCGTACCTCAGAGAGAAATCGACGCTTATCTTGGGTGAACCATTCAGAAGGCATTTGCTCAGTCACAAGATAATTGACTATATCGGCATACTAGGGAGCTCTATCAATCACAAACAGCTGCTCATCTAGAAAACTATCATCAAGAGGAAGGCTGGCATTTGAAGAGGAGGATGATAGCAATCTAGAGAGGTGGTCAGCTACCATGTTTTCAACTCCTTTTTTCTCCTTAATGTTGTTGTTGAACTCATGAAGTAGTAGAATCCAGCGAATCAAACATGGTTTTGCATCTTTCTTAGCCAACAAATAAGAGTAGAGTGGTTAGTGAAAATAGTAACAGTAGAACCAAGAATGTAAGTCCGAAATTTATCAAGTGTAAAATCACTGCAAGCAATTCTTTTTCAGTAGTGGTATAATTTTTCTCGGCATCATTCAAGGTTCTACTTGCATAATAAATCACAAAAGGTCTATTATTCACACGCTGTCCCAAAACAGTTCCTAAGGCATAATCACTTGCATCTGTTATGATTTCAAAGGGAAGGTCCCACTATGGGGTTGCATAATAGGGGTAGTGGTAAGCGATTTTTTAAGGGTATCAAAAAATTTTTGACACTCATCAGTCCAAACAAATTCAATATCATTTTGTAAAAGAGTGCACAAAGGTTTTGCAATAGAACTGAACCCTTGAATAAACTGCCTATAAAAGCCAGCATGACCAAAAAAAGAACGAATATCCTTAATCGTTCTAGGGATATGAAGTTTAGATATTAATTCAATTTTTGCCTTGTCGACCTTTATGCCTTCAGAAGAAATAATATGTCCCAAGACAATGCCCTGAGTAACATAAATTGGCATTTCTCCCAATTAAGTGAAAGATTTTTTTTCTCACATCTATGGAGAATACGTGCCAAATTATGCAAACAACTATCAAAAGATTTTCCAAAAAAAGAGAAGTCATCCATGAATATTTCACAAATATCATTAATCATGTCAGAAAAAATATTTATCATGCATCTCTGAAAAGTAGCTGGAGCATTACACAAACCAAAAGGAATTCTAGTAAAGCAAAGGTGCCAAAAGGATAGGTGAAAGTGGTTTTCTCCTGGTCCTTAGGCGCTACAACAATTTGATAATAACCAGAGTATCCATACAAGAAGCAATAAAATGCATTATTAGCCACTCTTTCTAAACTTTGATCCAAGAATGATAAAGGAAAATGATCCTTCCTACTTGCTGAATTAAGTTTTCTATAATCAATGTACATTCTCCAACTAGTAACCATTCTAGTTGGAATCAACTCATTTTTATCATTTTTTACAACAATTAAACCAAATTTTTTTGGTACCATGTGAGTTGGACTTACCCACTTACTGTCTGAGACAAGGTAAATGATACCCACTACAAGCAGTTTAAGCACTTTCTCTTTAACAACTTCCTTCATGGTAGGATTGAGCCTACGTTGAGCATCACGAACCGGTCTAGCATCATCTTCAAGATGGATTCTATGGGTACAAACAGCAACATCAATACCTTTGGTGTCGGCTATTGTTCAACCAATTGCGCCTCGACGCTTTCTTAAGACTTCAATCAACTGGAATTAATCCTTCTGATTTAACTTTGAAGAAATCACCACAGGAAAAGTGCCTTCTTCAGGACCAAAAAACACATACTTTAAATTTTGAGGAAGTGGTTTCAGTTCCAATTGGGGAACTTCTTCCTCTGAAAATTTAAGTATGGTGGTGGTAGAGTCTCAAACTAAGGTTTCCATTTTGCGCCTGTAGATTGTACTTCAAGTGGTAAAGAAGAATCTGCAAGACAGTCCAAAAATTCAAAGACATCTTCATCAACATGGTCAATTTTTTCATCAAGTAAAAGTTCAGGTGTCTGAAAAATAGAATTATTATCAGAGAAAGAAAAAGTTTAGCAAATAAATTATGTTGGTGTCAAACTCTCCACAGTATTCAAATCACTTGTGTCATCAAAATGTGCTGGCATCTTGCAAGCATTGAAAACGTTCAACTCAAGTGCCATGCTCCCAAAATTAAGCTTTAGAACTCTATTTCTGCAATTAATCAAAGCATTTGATGTAGCTAGAAATGGCCTTCCAAGGATGACAGGAGCTTGGTAAATAGTGGAGTCTGGCTGCTACATATCAAGAACTACAAAATCCAATGGGTGGTAAAATTTATTGACCTAGACCAACACATCCTCTACAATACCCCTCGGCTTCTTAACTGATCTGTCAGCCAACTGTAGCATAATGGAGGTCTTTTTCAGTTCACCCAATCCCAACTGCTCATACACCTAGAATGATAGCAAGCTCACACTACTCCCCAAATCAAGTAAAGCTCTCCCAATGCGTGACTCACCAATCATAATGGAAATGTTGGGAGAGCCGGGATCTCTGAACTTTTGAGGAGTCTCGCTCAATATCAATGCACTGGCTTGCTCCGTTAGGAAAGCTTTCTTTTTCACATTTAGCTTCCTATTCACTGTGCACAAGTCCTTAAAAAATTTTTCATATGAAAGCACTTGTTGTATGGCATCCAAGAGTAGAATATTAATCTTTACTTGCTTGAAAATCTCCTAAATATCAGTGTGATATTTGTTCTTTTGGCTAGTTGCCAATCTCTAAGGATAGGGAACCATAGGTTAGTAGCCCATACTAGTTTCAACCTCTCTACTCACAGGCTTCTTCGATTCTAATCTCACTTCCTCTTGTTCTTTCTCAACTTCATCAGTCTCTATTACATCTTCAGGTTTAGAACCAACTACCTGTCTATCCATGGTCATCTCAGGTTGAGGAACTTTCTTCCCACTTCTCAAAGTAAAAACGGCCTTCGTTGTCTCAATAACATCTCTTGAGACATTATGCACTTGTTGTTGTTATTGCTTGTATACTTGAGGATTAGGTTGAGGTTGTGCTGGAAATTTTCCTTTCTCTAGAGTGCTCAAGGTCGTGCTTATCTTATTAATAGTGCCATGCAACTCATTTATGGCCTGAGTGTTTTGATTATTTGTGGTGGCCTGAATCTGCATGAATTGCTGAAGTGTATTGGCCATCTGTGCCATACTGTCATCTAGAGACTTTTTTGCAGATGATTGAGGCTGAGTACTCTGTGCAGCTACATGAGGGTGAAATCCAGGAGGTTCTACAAAAGGATAACTCTGAGAACTCTGATATGGCTGATACTGGTGCTGAGGAGCACCCTGATGAAATGGCTACTGCTGAGGTGGTGGAGAGCGGCCAAGCTGATCATTTCTCCATGAGAAATTTGGGTGATTCCTTCACCCCGGAATATATGTGTTGGAAAAAGGTTGATTCTGTGCTTTGTTAACCCAGTTAGCTAATTGCATCTACTCAGACCCACTTTCTTGAAATACTGACATAATTAGGCAGTCTTGGGTCTTATGGTTTGAATCAACACATATAGAACATGTCTCTATTACTTTCACAGCCTTCACTTTTTTCATGTCCATGACATCTAGTCTTCTAGTTAAAGCAGCTATTCGGGCTTGAACCTTTAAGCTCATATCTGTCCCTTCCAGAAATAGTCCTTAGTGGCTATGCTGTTAATGGCATTAGTTCAGTACAAGTGTTCCACTGTTGCTCTCAGCAAGATAGTCAAAAAATGATAGTGCTTCATTAGGTTTCTTGCTAAAGAATTTCCCATTGCACATCGTTTGAACAAACTACTTGCATTCTGGAGTAAGACCAGTGTAAAAATGGCTCACCAACCTCCAAGATTCAAAACCATGATGTGGATAAATGTTTACCAAATTTTTAAATTTTTCACAATTGGCGTGAAAAGTCTCATTAGGTTTTTGATTGAATTGACTGATTTGCTCTTGCAAAAATTGAGTTATCTAAAAAGGAAATTTTTTTTGTAAGAATTCACGCTGCATATTAGACCAATTAGAGATAGAATTAGACCTTAAAGAATTAAACCAATTCTTTGCTTTATCCTTTAAAGAGAAAGGAAATAAACGAAGTCTAATAAATTTATCAGTAATAGCCCTAGTAATAAAAGTAGTGCAAGCCAACTCAAAATCTGTCAAGTGCTGGTAAGGACTCTTAGAATCCATCCCGTGGAACTGAGGTATCACTGACATCATACCATACTTAATAGAAAAATTAGGTGCATCTTCAGGTAAAACAATGCGTGAAGGTGTAGTAGTGCAAGTGAGTTGAAAATAATCTTTAAAAGTGCGTGGTGCAGGTGCAGCTATGGTTTGTTCAATTTCAATATCCTCTCTCATAGAAGAGACAAAAGAGCTATCTATTTTTGAGCTGTGTATACTACTCTCAACACTTGATGTGACTCTAAGCAACCTATTTGAACTGTCTCTCACCCATGACATGAAACATCAGTCTAAATAACATAAATAAGATTCAAGGGACTGAGTGGTACTAAGATTTGGTACTATAAATGGTTGCCTATTCCAAGATCATTCAAAGGTCAAAGTCCTAATGATGGGTTGGATCCTGAGGAGACAGTTTCTGCACTTATTTATCATGAAGCCAAAACCTGGAAGACAGAAGTGATTGATCAAGTTTTTACTCAAAGGGAAGCTGAGATAATTCGACAGATTCCAATCAGTTTATGCAATAGTCCTGATAAAGTTATCTGGAGATGTACTTCTAATGGGATTTTTTCTGTTAGGAGTGCATATCATCTGCAACTTGAGCTTCATTAGAGAGAATTCTCAAGCTCTTGTTAACAAAGAAAACTGGAACAAGTTTTGGAGGATTAAAGTTACAAATGCAGAGAAATTATTTATGTGGAAAGCATGTCACAATAGCCTTCCAACAAAGCTGAACCTTTTTAAGAGAAAGGTTGTTAAAGATCCTTGGTGTCCAATCTGTAATCAACAGGAAGAATCTATGGAACATGTCTTGTGGGAATGCATGGCAGCTAGGGATGTGTGGTGTCTTAGCTCCTCAAAATTGCAGAAACAAAGTTTGAACCAGATTAGCTTCAGAAATTTTTTGATGCAAATGATTCAAAAACTCGAAGATGAAATTTTAATTGAAATAGCTGTGGTGGCATGGAAATTATGGAGAAGAAGAAATGATTTGGTTTTTAACCAAACTTTTTCTAGTCCTCAACTTATTATGAGATAGGCTATACAGAAAATTGAAGATCTTGTTCTTTCCTCTCAGCAGACAACTAATACTACAACTACTACTCCTCAGACTATCTAGTGGAATGCTCCCTGTCTTGATGTGTACAAAGTCAACTGGGATTTTGCTTTGGATAAACTGAATTGCAAAGTGGTGTTGGGACTATTATTCGTGATTGGGAAGAAAGAGTGATAGCTTGTATGAGGATGTGCAGACCTCTATTTCCTGACCCTTATTTGGCTGAAGCATTCGGTGCTTTGCATTCTACAAAGTTGGCTATTGACATTGGACTGAAACAGATCAAGCTTGAAGGGGATGTAGTGAATGTAATAAATGATATTAAAGGCAACAAAGCAAGCTGGAAACAAACTGGTTTGATAATTAATGATATCAAGGAAGTGTTGCAAGGTTTTGATTCATTTTTAGTTGATTTTACACCTAGAAATTGTAATAGTTTGGCTCATTGCCTAGCTAGAGATGTACTAAACATTACTGATATCCTTGTTGATATTGAGGATGTCCCTTATTGTATTGTATCTTTATTGTAATCGGTTGGTGATTAATACAATTGTTCCTTTCAAAAAAAAAAAAAAGTGATTGAATGGTAGATGGCAAATGAAATATATAATTAGAGATAATATAGTGAAAAAAATGAAAATAAAAAATTACGAGTTTAAATTTAAATTAGACAACTATCCCCGGCAACGGCGCCAAAAACTTGACTTACTAAAAAATGAGTAGCACAAAGGCTATCCCAAGTGCAGGAAGATGTCGCGTAATAATTAGGAATAAATTCCTAAATTGTCTCCTCAGAAAAAGTTACTTAAAATTAAACTCGTTTAAAATGGTAAAAATATTCAAAAAGAGAAAAATAAAAAAGATGGCATGTGCAATAGATGGAAGAGTGCAACAAGAATGAAAAAGGGCACTAGTTATGGACTAGATTCATATTTTTAGATTTTTGAGTGTCGAATTGAAATGTAAAAGACTAACAAATTGAAATTAACAATCAAAGAATCAACTAAATTGAACAATCTTAATTAATCTAAAAATTAAACAATAAAACTGAAATTATTTAAGTCTTAATTAAATTTTAATAAATCTAATATGCAATAGAACTAAGAGATTAATAAAACTAAGCTAAAAATTAAATTAGATTAGAAAGTAATTGACAAAATATGAACTGAAAATTGAAAAGCCCCAAAATCAAAATTCTAGATTTCATTCTTATATTCAAATCATAAATTCTTAAAATTAATCTATAGCAATTGTAATCACTGTTAAATGAAAGCTTAAAGAAGTGAGAAAAATAAATACCATGAAGTAAATAAACAGCAAATAAGTTGCCCAAACTTCTAAATCAAAAATCTCAAAAATATTTCATAAACTTTAAACTGAAATTAAATAAAAAATAAGAAATAAAAAGATCTAACTAAATAAATAGAAATAAAGATTGAAAGTAATGGGGGAGGCTAGACTGTAACAATAATTAGATTCCTGAAAGAGCTCTCCAATGTATTACAGTATGGGTGAATGTCCCTAAAGAATTTATGTGTTGCGGCGCCAAGAAGAATGAAAATCTGCCGTGTAGTCCCTGGGTCCAAAATTACGTGTTATGTGTGGCCTCCAGGAAAACAGTTCTTATTTTCATCCGGCGTCAAAACCTAATAGAGTAAAAACCCATGTTGCCCCAAGTCAAAAGTCCAATTAAATACCAAGTCAGAAGTTGCCGTCATTCATAAATACCAAGTCAAAAGTCTACTTTAATACCAAGAGTGCATTCCTTTTATAAATAAAAAACTCTCTATTTCTTAGCTTATGTAAAAATAAATAAAAATAAAAATTAAAAATAAAGTAAAATAAAATAAAATAAATATAAAGAATAGAATATTAAAAATATATTATATATGTAAAGAAATATTGTCTAATTAAATTACAAATTACAAAACTAAGCATAAATTCATACTATTAATCAATTTAAATCAAAATTCGGATTTATTTTTTCATCTAAAATTAATAATAATGTAATGAAATAAATAAAATATATTGGTTCTAATTGTATAAAATATACAATAACTCAGCTCAATCAAAGACTGGTTAGGTTTTGATTTGTTAGCATTGTTGAATTACGATCCCCTAAGGTAAGCAAATGCCTTTTGGATTTTTTAAGGCATTTAAGATCATAATTAGATGAAATGGACCGCACCATTAGATTCATATAATTTTTTTAGGATTTTATGGTGAAATAAAAAGTTTCGTAATTTTCGAACGCCAACAAATGGGTCAACCAAAGAGCGCCATGTGGTATCTAGCACACCACATCACCAACCAATTGTCACATGCCTCTCTTACATGCCCATCTCCCTTACACCCACCATGCCCTTTCACTCGCACGTTGTACCATTTTGACCAACCATCTATGGTGATTTGAAGCCCCCAATACTGAGTCACTCAAGCCCTCCATTCCATTGGTCACTTCCCCCATTCTCACTTGACTTGAACAAGTTTTGCAAGCAACCTCCCACACCCTCCATGTACCTCTCTTACACACACCATTAGATTATATGAATCTAATGGACCGCACCATTAGATTCATATAATTTTTTTAGGATTTTATGGTGAAATAAAAAGTTTCGTAATTTTCAGACGCCAACAAATGGGTCAACTAAACAACGCCATGTGGTATCTAGCACACCACATCACCAACCAATTGTCACATGCCTCTCTTACATGCCCATCTCCCTTACACCCACCATGCCCTTTCACTCGCACCTTGTATCATTTTGACCAACCATCTATGGTGATTTGAAGCCCCCAAAACCGAGTCACTCAAGCCCTCCATTTCCATCGGTCACTTCCCCCATTCTCACTTCACTTGAACAAGTTTTGCAAGCAACCTCCCACACCCTCCATGTACCTCTCTTACACACACCATTAGATTATATGATCAAGTTTTGCATTTAATAACAACTCTTTCTCTTGCAATATCATTTCTGTTTTAGTTTCATAACACGTTATCAGTACGAAGATTCTGACGATTTTGAAACTAGTAGTATTTTATTTCAAGTAAATTTTTCAATGTATTATTTGTAGCTCCCAAAATGAATATGAAAAATTACATTACTTGATGAAACTCTATGTTTATTCTCATGATTTTGTGAATGTATTTCTTATTTACAATATAAACATACTTATGTTCCTGATTTATATATATAGAAAATGTCAAATCTTACAAAATTGAAATTTGTTGCTATTGACATTTCTGGAAAAAATTATTTATTTTGGATCCTTGATGTTGAGATCCATCTGAATGCGATGAACTTGAGAGATACAATTAAAGAAGGAAATCACAGGTCCCGACAGGACCATGCTAAGGCAATAATTTTCCTTCTGCACAATTTTCATGAAAGATTAAAAACTGAGTATCTCATGGTGAAAGATCCCCTTATGTTGTGGAATGACTTAAGGGAGAGATATAAGCACCCAAAAACTATAATCCCCCCAAAAGCTCGTCATGATTGGATGCACCTGAGGTTGCAAGATTTCAAGAGTATTAGTAAGTATAACTCTGCACTTTTTAGAATTAGCTCACTATTGAAATTATGTGGTAAAAAAGTCACTGATGATGACTTGTTAGAGAAGACATACACTACTTTTCATGCATCGAATGTGCTCCTGCAGCAGCAGTATCGAGGGCGAAAGTTTAAAAAATATTCTGAACTTATATCTTGTCTTCTAATGGCTGAGCAAAATAATGAGCTTTTGTTAATAAATGATTAGTCACATCCTATTGATTTTATATCATTTCTTGAAGTAAATGATACTAGATTTACACAATTCCTAGAAGCGAATGGTGTATCTTTTCAAAGAAATCGAGGGTGTGGACGTGGTAGGAAAAACTATAGAAGTGGAGGTCCTAAAAGCAACCACGCTAAAAGGGATAATAATATATATACACCGTACCACCAGAAGTAGTTTAACTTAGAGAAGGGTAAAGGTCCGCAAAACAAATTTTTAAAAAAAGATAAAGATGGATGCCATATATGTGGTATGACTGGACATTGGTCCCGTACCTATCATATAACTAAACACTTGGTTGACTTATACCAAGCTTCTATAAAAGAAAAAACAAAAAAGTTCGAAACAAATTTCGCTGAACCTTTAGATACTTTAGTTTCTATAGATGGAGAAGATATTACAAAACTTGATGTTTTTGATTTCTTTGAGGATTCTAGTGGTAGAGTTGATCATTTGATTGGTGATGGAAGTGTTCTTTTTTAATTAATGTATTTTCTTTATCTTATTGTAGAACTTTTTTATATTTTGTAATGTTTTGTAATAATGAAAGTTTTATATATTTTGTATAATTATGAGTCTTACTAATGAACTTTTTATCTCTGAGATGAATAATAGAGATGTATGTTTGGTTGACGTGCTACAACTCATACAATTCTTAAGGATAAAAAATATTTTCAAAATCTAACATTGAGTAAAGCCTACGTTTTTATCATATCTAGTTCATCGAATCTAATTGAAGGCTCTGGAAGAGCTTATATTGTATTGCCTAATAGCACCAATTTTTGTATTGATGATGCTCTATTTTCTTCACGATCCAGAAGAAATTTATTGAGTTTTAAGGATATACGTCGTAATGGTTGTCATATTGAAACCACTAATGAAGACAATAAAGAGCATCTTCTCATTACAAAAATAATTTCGACTCAGAAGCTCGTATTAGAAAAACTACCTACTCCCTCATTTGGATTGTATTATATAGAAATGAGAACAATTGAATTACATGTGGTAATGCACCAGAAGTGCATTGACTCCAAAGTATTTATGACTTGGCATGATTGCCTTGGACATTCGGGATCAATAATGATGAGACGAATAATTGATAATTTCTATGAGCATCCCCTAAAGAATCAGAAGATTATCTTACCCAATGAATATCGATGCTTTGCATGTTCTCAGGGTAAATTGATTATGAAACCATCTCTCTCAAATGTTGTTTTTGAATCTCCGTCATTTTTACAAAAGATTTATGGGGATATATGTGGCTCTATTCAACCATTAAGTGGACCGTTCAGATACTTTATGGTTTTAATTGATACATCAAGTCGATGGTCACATTTTGTCTACTTTTCACTAGAAATATTGCATTTGCTAAACTTCTTGCCCAAATAATTTAACTACGAACACAATTCCCTAACTATCCAATTAAAACTATTCAATTGGATAATGCAGGTGAATTTACATATCAAGTCTTTGATAACTATTGCATGTCAATAGGAATAGATGTTGAATATCCAGTTGCCCACACACAGATTCAAAATGGTTTAGCTGAATCATTAATTAAAAGACTTTAGCTAATTGCTAGATTTTTACTTATGAAATCAAAACTTTATATTTCTGCTTGGAGACATGTTATACTTCATGCAGCATCATTGATTTAAGTTAGGCAATCAGCATATCACAAATATTCTCCATTACAGCTTGCATTTGGTCAACAACCAAATATTTCTCATCTTCGTATTTTTGGATATACGGTATATGCTCCAATTGCACTTCCACAACGTACAAAGATGGGTCCTCAATATAGATTTGGGATATATGTTTGGTTTGATTCTCCATCTATTATTAGATACATTGAGTCTCTTACAGGAGATATGTTTAAGGCACGTTTTGAGAATTTTCATTTTGACGAATCCATTTTTCCAATATTGGGTAATGAGAAGCCGGTGCCTGAAGCATGACAGAAAATTACTTAGAAAAATAAAACCATTTCCCAATTTAATTCTCGTACAAATGAATGTAAACTAGAGGTTCAAAAGATTATTCATTTGCAAAGTATTGCAAATCAATTACCGGATGTATTTACTGACACTAAATGTTTGTTAAAATCATATATTCCTGCTGTTAATGTTCCAGCAGAGATTGCAGTCCCTGAAGGACAAGTTGCCAAAATAGCAATAGGTAAGTCTAAGATACGTCTGAATCGTGGACAACTTATTGGTGCAAAGGATAAAATTTCTCGGAAGAGAAAAATACAAAATGAATTTGATACTCCTGAAGAGTCCATACCTACAACACATGCCATAAGAGTAATTGATGCTCTTGAAGAAACTAAATCTCCTGAAAAAGAACCTCCTAAAGTGGTATTTAATGAAATGTCTTCCCTTGAAGAGAGACATGTATCTGAAAATAATGAGATCTCGATATATTTCATGAGTACTGGAGAAATTTTGGATAAAAATAAAACTGTTGTCAACAACATATTTTCATATAAAATGGCCTTTGACATTACTAGAAGTAATGAAGAAATTGAGCCTAAAATTGTCGAATAATGTCGACGTAGAAATGACTGGCCAAAATGGAAATAAGCTATTGAAGCTAAATAAACTCGCTAGCAAAGTGAGAGGTATTTGGACCAATTGTACAAACACCAAAGAGTGTAATGCACGTTGGATATAAATGGATATTTATACGTAAGCGTAATGAGAGCAATGAAATTGTACGATATAAAGCACAATATGTTGCACAAGGTTTCTTGTAGAAACCAGAGATTTATTATGAGGAAACTTACTCTCTTGTTATGGATGCAATCACATTCAGATTTTTGATTAGTCTAGTAGTTATAAAAAGATTTGATATGTAGTTGATGGATGTGATCACTGCATATTTATATGGATCTGGATCATGACATATATATGAAAATCCCTGAAAGATATAAAATGTCTGAAACTTCTAATCTGAGTACATCTAGAAATATGTATTCTATTGAATTTCAAAGATCTTTATATGGGTTAAAACAATCTGGATGCATGTGGTATAAATGCTTTAGCGAATATCTATTGAGAAAAAGATTTGAGAATAATCCAATATGCCCAAATGTTTTTATTAAGAAATCAGACTCTGTATTTGTGATTATTGCGGTTTATGTTAATGATCTAAATTTTGTTGAAACTCTTGAAAAGATAAGAAGAAACGTTACATATCTGAAATGAAAGACCTTGGCAAAACGAAATTTTGTTTCGGCCTGCAGTTCGAGCATTTACAAAATAGAATTATCATTCATCAGTCAAATTATACAAAGAAAGTCTTGAAGTACTTTTACATGGAAAAATCACATCCCCTGAGTACTCCAATGGTTGTTCGATCACTTGATGTACGGAAAGATTCATTTCATCCTTGTGAAAACGATGAAGAAATTCTTGACCCTGAATACCTTATCTTAGTGCAATTGGAGAGCTGATGTATTTTGTAAATTGCACTCGGCCTGATATTACATTTTCAATTAATTTACTTGCAAGATATAGTTCCGTACCAACTCGAAGACATTGAAATGGTATTAAACATGTCTTTTGATATCTCTGAGGTACGGTTGATATGAGATTATTTTATCAACATGGATCAAGTCCACAATTAGTTGGATATGCGGATGCAGGTTATCTTTTAGATCCACACAGAGGTATATCTCAAACTAGATATGTATTTACTTATAAAAATTCTGCTACATCATGGAGATCTGTCAAGTAAATACTATCTGCTACCTCTTTAAATCGCTCAAAGATCATTGTAATTCATTAGGCAAGTCGACAATGTGTTTGGCTAAGATCAGTGATTCAACATCATGTTTAAGAAAAGTGTGTTCTTCTAGTGATTAATGATAGTCCAACAATTTTATACGAAAATAATGCTGCTTGTACTACTCAAATTAGAGGAGGATATATCAAAAGTGATAGAATCAAATATATTTCACCTAAATTTTTTTATACTCATGAACTTCAGGAGAAAGGTGAAATTAATGTCAAGCAGATACGGTCAAGTGATAATCTGGCAGATTTATTTACTAAAGCATTACCAACTTCAACATTTAAGAAGATTGTGCAGAATATTAGAATGCGAAAACTTGAAGACCTATTATCATGCACTTTTCAGGGGAAATAAATGTGTTGAAAACTTGTACTGATTGTACTCTTTTTCCTTAACTAAGGTTTTATCCCACTGGGTTTTCCTTTGCAAGGTTTTAATGAGACAATCTTAAAACACTTGGCAGTACACATGAATGTTGTATTTTTTTTCTTTCGCCATTGATTTTTTCCCCACTGGGTTTTTTCTTGGCAAGATCTTAACGATGCATATTTTTTATCTATGGTCATCCAAAGGGGGAATGTTATAAACTTATTTGTATGATCATCTTTCGTTATCAATTAAGTCCATTTAGCCATCAATTAAGACCAATATTTAGCCATCAATTAAGACCCATGAGCCATCAATTAAGACTTAAGCTATACCTAAATTCCTTTGTACTCCTATATATACGGGTATCATTCATTTGTATATAATCAAGTTTTGCAGTGAATAACAATCCTTTCTCTTGCAAGATCCTATTTTTTTTGCAATATTATTTCTCTTGTAGTTTCATAACAGGTAGGTTATTTTCTCAATCTCTCCTATTTTTGTGTTATTATGATTCCCTTAAGATCTAATTCTCGCAAGAGGTTTGGTGATGCCAACATTCACCGTTACATGCTAGCAAGAATACACACCACGATAACAAAGGGGAGGTAAGAGCAATTCTTAACGTCCACAACAGGCTCATTAATTGCATGTATGATTGAACCAAAAACATTCTGAGTAAGAAGAGATGCTTCTAGCTTGGGTGTGTCTATTCAGAGTAGACGTACTCTACAGCTGCCTCCCCAACCATTGCAAGCACTGAGCAAGAAAACTGTAAGGTTCGCACAAACAATGTAGTTGTGCGGGGATGCGATTCGCCAAGTTGACATCTACCTGTTCCACGACTCAAGGATTCAATAATCTCACCAATCTTCTAATTCTAACAGCCAAAAGGCATATAATGAAATTTAATCCAAAATTCCTTTTAGCATTACCATTTGATAATTCACGACTTTTGCTTGATTTTTGTTGTTTTTATTGAGAAAATCAATCATTATAATGTTTTCTATTTTATTTAATACGTTTTATTTTATTTTTTTATCATTTCTGACAAGAGAACCAAAAAGGATTAATGAACTTTCATCTCCGCCTAATAAACTGATAACTTGGGATTAATTGGGTTAGAATCAAATATTATGTTTTCAACGGCTATTATTAAAAAAATTGAAAAAAAAAACATATCGAAAATATTTGAACCAGTATGACATTGTATGAAATAAAAAAGAATGTCAGAACGCAACTTAATTAAAAAATCCCCTAATGGCATCCAGGGATCAATACTTTAATAACCCTTATCTAATTATGATCCATCATTCATTACAATGATTTTGGTTTACTTAATTACGTACACAGAGATGGTTCCAATTAGGTCTGCTGTCAACACAACAATAAACCTGTTCATAGATAGTCACTGTTTTGCAGAGCCTCTTGAACTCCCAAAAGCTTCGTGGGTCATCATGGCACAACCATCAAAAAAGCATTAGGCCAATTAACCTCGCTTTACTGGCCTTTGAACATAAGATTTATTAGGGTCTTCTGTCTTGAGCTTTGGAGGTCTAATTTCACCCTTCTTACCCTGCAAATGCACAAGTCAATCTTTGTCAGCATTTTGTTTTTGGTGAGTGAGAGAAAAGGGTAAGGTGGAAGTCCTGCCTGAGCTAGTAAAGCTTATTCCATCCTATTGATCCAACCATAGTCGATATAAATCCTGGAAAAGGGTCTAATGGAGAATCCCAGCAGTGGCCTAGCTATTATCAAGAGAATATTGTCCCATAGTTAGAACTAAAGACCTATTTGACACCAGAGCCTAAGGGAGTGACCTAGAGCCGGCGCACCACTCTTGGTGGGTTTCAGCAATTCTCATTTGCTTTTTTGTTAGAAAAATAAAAGGTCAGGGAAAAAGAGACAAAAACAGCCAAAACAACAACATTGTCTCACCTTTTTACCACTCTTCATAAAATCTCTCCAGCTTGAAACCTGATGACCAAAAAAGGTAGACAAACACAGCCGAATTGCAAAAATATTAGCAGAGAAATTGACGTTTTAGTTTTAAAATGGAGATATATATTTTAGTGATAAAATTCAGGAGTTATTGCAGAGCGCCATCAACATAAGGAATTCAAACTCCAACAATAAGGAATCTTATAACAGGATAAATAATGTTTTATGGATAATTAATAGAATCAATGACATTGCATAGGATTTGGTAAAAACAGACAACAGGAACAAAAACCATAAACTCAGGGAACACAATATAGCATGTGAAATGAAGAAGTGGTTAACCATCATTATCTAGACCTCAATGAAGTTAGGAAAGTAGCAGCAGTTTTGGCCTCGTTTGGTTACCAAAAGTTTTCAATAATGTTATTGAAATTTTCAACGTTATTAATGGCTGAAGGCTCATTCGAGAACTAACGTTTATTGCAGCTTGTGGGCATGTAGTTTTAACTGTAGTAGCAGAAAAACTGAATAATAATGCAAAATTTTGATATGGACTCAATGAATGAAAATCTGAGGATAATATTCAACATTAGGGATTACAAATATGATACCAAATCAACCATTCACACAGTTGCATATTTTGCAACCAAAAAAACTCATACATAAGAACATTAAAGAATATTATTTTGCAGCCAAGGAAAATAATTAAAACATACCTAAAACATGAAAAATAGAGCTGCCAACTCAGGTTTTTCCATTATTTGAAGCAGAAACAAAGCAAGACATTCTTTGTTTAGTATAAGTTTAAGCCTTTTACATAACCATCTAAAGAAGTAGATCTTTGACAAAATGCAAAAGCACAATAACATAGAAAGAAGTCAAAGGATCAACCTATTCAAATAATGGTTCATGTAGCTTACAAAAAGCAAATGTGGTTTGTGCTTAGGCAGTGCCAGATGAAGGTGGCTTCGAGGACACTCAATACTCTTAATACAGTGGTTGGAGTAACATACTGGCTAGAACCTAAAACCTTTCACAAGATATAACTGGAAGGGAAATTTGTTTGAGGAACTAACAATAGAAGATACCGTGTTCGTATTATGCCCGTATAGGACTGAAGAACACAAACACAATATGTGTGTGTATATAGTGAGAAAGAGATGAATTTTAAATGATAAAGATGGAAACAGACCCTCTGTTCTCTTGTTCCTTCCCATTGCTCCTCATGCTCACGCTTTCTCTTCCACATTTCTTTTGTTTCTTCTTCATCCTTCTTCAATCTACCTTCCTCTTCCGAAATCTTCACAAACCATAAAAGGAACAAAGATCATCCCAATATAGGCCTAAAATTTAAACAGCCAATGGAGCAAGGATGATGGAAGAGCTTTCAGCATACCCTCATCTGCATTTTTCTCCTTCGCCATTCCTGCTGTGTCAATATTTCTTGGACCTTTAATTTCAGCTGGCGCTGGTATTCCTCTGACCTCTCATACTGTTGCTCATACTTTCCCTTTAAGCATACCAAAGCGGTTAGTTAATAGGTTGTGTCAGAAGCCTTGAATTGAGAAGGGCAATCGCATAGGATATATCAAAGTTTGTATATAATAAAAATTAAAAAATTACTTATAAACGTGCATAAATATATAGGAAGTTTCAAGTTTGAATGTAAAATAAAAAATTTAACATGACAATTGATCTCAATGTTCCTTCAACAAACAAAGACCATTAATTATCACATTCCTTATGATCAATATAGACTAGCTAATAATTTATAAGCTGTCATTTATTTTGTTTTGAAACCTTATCTCAACAATATTAAAAACTGAAAAAGTTCATTCAATTTATTTTTATTTCGAAACCTAATCTTGACAATGTTTATGATTTAAAGTTTTTGGCTTGTCAATATTGTTCAATTTAAGTTTTCAAATTAAAAGGCAAAGAAAATGACCCATGAAAAGTCATATTATGATATTTAAAACTAATTTAAACATATATAAAACATAATAAATCAAATTAAAAAATATGGATTTACATGATGAATCAATGAGCATATATATGATTTATGGAGAATAAAACATATTTAGGATTAAAAAAATTCATATCTAATAATCTTTTATTTTTATTTTTACATAAATTTTGATTAAATTAATGAAAAAGTCAGCTGAATCAATGCCCCCCTAAATTCGTCCCTGTAAACATACATATATAAGTCAGAAACAAATAATGTATTGGAGAAAATAATGGGGTTAAACGAGAAGGCACCAAGACAAAACAATAGCATATACTGCACTAAATGTTCTATAAAGTAAAATGAAAAAAGATCTATAGAAGAAGATGTGCCAAGATAATTTTTTTTTTCACCTTATAGTCACAGGGATTAGCAACCCCACAGTCAATAACAGATTAACTTAAATATGCCCAAATCTAGATCTCAAAAGCTTAAAAACTAAAATTGGCACTCACATTGGAAAAATGCAAAACACACAAGCAGAGATGTGTGTGTGTCAAGGTCCAAGGATATGGATATGCAAAATTCCACATACCTCGTCAACCAATGACTTGATCTTAGAAGCTGTATCTTTCCTTAACTGCTTCTTTCTCTTCATTCTAAGTTCTTCTGCAGTTCAAATCAAATTAAGAAATAGCTCTTTTTTCAATTAATACAAAACAATTATGAATAGACTAGCCACGTTAAAAAACATGAGCATACAGAAATTTTCTCCAAATTTGGAGAGGTTAAATTTGCAAAGAGGCTAAATCATTGAAACTATGGTACCAACCTTTTGCTGCATTTACTTGGCTAAGAATATAATCTCTTTCCTCTTGATCAAGTAAGAGTTGTTGAGCTTTTGCCAAAGCTGCTCACAAGTCAACAACTCAAGACTGGTGAATAATTCCGATAATATATTTAATAAAACAAATATATAAAACTTTCAATAATTGCATCAATATTCCTTCTCCAATAATCCAAAAGATAAAAAAAGGTAACCAAACACTACAAAATCAAAATTTCCCAGTGAAACACAAACTTCTTTCCAAATCATCCTTATTGTACAGTTATGTAACACAACTACATGTTAAGACTACAAGCCATTACTAATCTTACCAATTTAAATCCCACCATATTACTACAGAACCAACTTCTCCTCCCTCTTTACCCACTTTACTGGCAGGGCTATGCTCAACAGCCAATGATAACATCTAAAAGAAAAAAGGTGTATAGAAGTAATAAATAAGCTTCAGGTAAAAAATTCACCAATGACCCACCTTAATGGATACAGGTAACTTCGAAACTATTGAATCCCATCCCCACAAATCTCAAAGAATCAAAGTATAGAAAGAAAATTTTGAAAAACAAAAACCAGGAGCTGTTGCTCTCTTTAGAGTGCATAGATGATGATAACAGAAATCTCTAATGTTTGTAACTAGAGTGCATTGCAAATTTGACTGAGCTTGAAAAACCTAGCATGCAGTTTACAACTCACAACTAGAACATAGCATCAATAAATAGCCATATTTGTAACTAAAGCAGTCTCTCTTCCTGCAACAAAACCGTCCGGTAAAATCCTCCTTTATCCTCCTTTTAGGTTGTGTTTACCACAAAAGCAGAAAAAAAGATTCAAGAAATGAAATCATTATGCTATAGAAAGAAAAAAGTCTTCATAGGAAATTATAAAAATCCATTAATGCACCTGATATGGTAATTCTCTCTAGTTTAGATTGATAATTATATAAAAATAAATTTGTAAGTGTTTATATACATGTAGAAATCTTTTGAACAAGATTCCAGATTCCCAAGATGTCATAAAGAACTTTAACAAAGATAAGCAGTTAACCAGGGGATCATATTTTGTGCACTAGAAAACGTACAAAGCATAGATTTCTATACCTCCAAATGCCTCTTTTGCTTGTGGATGCTTGCATTTATCAGGGTGGACCAGCAAAGATAACTATGAATGTTTAACATTGAATATGCCCATAAAAGGTTGATTAGAAAGATAAGCAGTAAGGAAAAAAACAAGAAACAAAATTGGTCAATCTGATTTCATTTGTTGTAAGAATTACCTTCCGGTACTGCTTCTTAACATCTTCTAAAGACGAATCAAATGGTAGGTTTAGAAAATCAAACGGATTTAACTTGAAACAGGAAAGGATCCTGTGGATATATCAAATATTCAAAAGATAATGAGAAATTAATCATCAGATAGCATGACATTTATACTGAAAAGAGCATAATTGACAATTCAGCATCACATTTGATATCAAACGACAAATATATGCAATTTTATAGAAACTGTACGATACAAACATAACCTGAGGAAAGCAAACCTTTTCCAGGAGGCAGACGATGGGACAAGAGTGTAGAAAAATAAACCCTAATTTATATAGATTTATATTATGTATTTAGAAAAAAAAAATGAAAAGAGGTGGATTCCCTTTACTCAAGTCCATCAAAATGGAGTAATCTTTAAGGATTCCAAACACCCCATAACTTTGCATCCAAACAAATTCACATTAGACAATATAATATAGGTAATTGTGCCTTGGTTATGTTGGTGGGGATGATGTATGCATAAAAGGATGGGAAATATTAAAACACTATAGGTTATTACACTCTGACAGCTCCTAAGGTTGATGTTTAGATCTCGCTCAAAGAACGTTTTGAGTATGGGGCCAATGAGTCATCCTTACGATAACTAATTTTTTTCTTAAGTATTGAGACACACTTTCGAGTTACAACAAGTGAAACTCCATAATCACATGGCTGGCTATACAAACACAAACACCACCCAAATGATCATACACAAACAAAAGGGTTATCCTGTTTGAAAATACAAGTGTTTAATAAAAGAAAACAAAATCTAATTTCAATCAGAAAAGCATGTGTAAAAATGGAATTGATCAAATAGTTATGAATGTTTTACATATTGCTCAAGAAAATTTGTTCTTATGCAAGCTTATGAAATAAGGTAAATAGATATGACCATGGCCATACTTTATTCAAAATGTTGATGCAATTTTTTTTCTAAAACTTTTTTCATGTACTATGATGCAATGTAGCCTTCCATTGATAGCATGCTTTATCATCCAATAATACCATGTGAAAAATAAATGATTTTATGTGCATTCTTCAGCTGTGATAGGAAACAAAAATGTAATACATACTTATGATAATGAATTTTTGATAGGTCAAAAGAGAATAAATACTTATGATAATGAATGAAACGCAAAACAAAAGAAAGGAAACGAAGAAAAAGAAAGGAAAGGAAAAACTTGTGACTTTATGAAGGCCTGTAAAGGATTTGTAATGTTTTCTCGGCCTTATGACTGATATGCAACAGTATCAAAGCTTTGCCAGGTGTAGCCTTCTTGTATGGTCCCCTGAGATTGGCTCACCTAAGTACACCTGATCTATCTAGTGATATACATATCTTTAACGTGATTCCACCTGTGGCCAAGGGAATGAAAACAGGATCCTTGTGATTACTTACCGAGTACTCGACTTATTTTGTTTTTTATGTTTTAAATCTCCCAGGTTTTGATGATGAGGATTTGGTAGGCCAAAACTAGTTTTGGAGACCATTACTTACTCAAGCTATAATAAGTGCTCGAACACAGGTACTAGGCTTTAATTATGATGATATTTTGGATAATTTGTTTGTTTTAGGTTAATTGAGTTTGCCACACTTGATAGTGTTTTTTGAATAAGAATTTCCATTAAGTTAGGGCTGCACCCTCAAAAAAACGCCTATTGATATTAATAAGTTTTTACTTATAAAAGAAAAAAGTTATGTTAGGGGTATCATAATTCATGGATCTCTCATACTTGGTGCTATTTAATGTCATGATGTAGCTGTCCTAACCTTACGGGAAGGCGGTGTTACATCTCCCAACGAACTAGGGTTAAAATCAAGCATCTATAAATTTTTAAAGCCAAAACCATTGAAGTAGTTGACAACAGCTAATCATTTTGCATTATCTTCCCTTACTTAGGGCAACCCCAAGCTTGACACATACAAAATTGAATAACCTAGCCGTATCTGTAGAAATACGGACTTTAACAGTCTAACAGCTTGTATTGTATCCCAGATATCGAGGCAAAAGGCACTAGGAGTCATATGGTGCTTGTCTGTTATTTGGGTTTTCATTTGTCCTTCCATAAACTATTTCTCAAATGGGGGCCAATTGTGGGGATCAAACCAGATTTTATTTCAATATAATTGTTTTCATTTGTCTTGGTCTTAGAGCTCCTTTATTGAGTACAACCTAAGGTGGTTGATTTCCACCATTCCTCTCATCAACCACCATTCCTCTCCCCCAAACTTTTTGTTTTGAGGTTACCTCCATTTTTCAAAAATTGTAAATGAGGTCCTAGGGCAACATGGAGTAGGCCAATGGAAGAATATACGACAGGTTGGGCAGTTTTAGAATTGGTATGGCAATAGGATCCTTAAGGAAGTCTTCTTGGAGGTGTATCGTTGCAATGACCCAAAAAAGGCCCAAGCCACATTGGACCCATGCTCCAAAAGGACTAGTAAATATTACATAAGGGCAAAACTTCTCCTTCCTAAGCAATTAGAGATCCTATTCTCTTCTTATACACAATCTGGTGTATTACAATAGTGCTCCTGTAAAGAATGCTTCAGAGGGGTATAATTTGGAGATGTTGGGTAATAATATATATTCAGCAAGTATCCTGGGCTGTTCTGGTGCAGGGTTTGTTTTAGTTGGGTTCGTGTCGGAAGCTACTGATGGACCAAAAGCTCTTTGATTTTAAACGTCAAAATCATCAATGGTGGAGGATTACTGAGAGTAGTCGCAGGGTTTCAAAAGTTTATTTCGATTAATGTTTCTGCCATGGACTAGTTGGCTTTGGCGGTGGGAGCTTGTGGAGAGTCAGTTGGTTCGGGTTTTACAAAACTCATCAAAAATAGAATCAAGTGTTGGTGGTCCAAAGATGTCATAACATATACGGTCTGTATTTGATGCTGTCAGAATATGGGCAAGAAATGAGATGTGGCTCCATCTCTGCTCCGGAAGGTTCAAAGGGCAGGGGGAATCAAGTGTTGGTGATCCAAAGATGACATAACAGATATGATCGGTATTTGACACTGTTGGAATATGGGCAAGAAATGAGACGTGGCCTCATCGTTGTTCTAGAAGGTTCAAAGGGTGAGGGGTGGAGGAAGTTTGCAGAGTCATCGAGAGAGGCTATCAATATCTCCTCTGTTTCGGGTGTGAACAATATAGCACCTGTGAAGATTGCTTCTTCCAATCAAGAAGTTGTTGGAAGGAAGGGATTTTTTGTAGAGGTCTTGAAGAAGCCGCCGCCGATTATGGAAGGTAGAAAGGAGGCTCGTGGGGTGGCTGGTGGTGAAGAGGTGCAGCCAAGAAATACAGTTGAATAAGCTTCTCAAGGGTGATGGTTGGTTTTCCAAGGGTGGCTCGTCAGGGGATGGAGAGGGGTTCACATTGATGGCCATGCAGAATGTTCTATTGGACATGAAGGAAAAAGTGGATTTTATGTTGTAGTGGGTGGTGTTGGCATGGGCTCCATGAGCTCAGAGGATTTTAAGGAGGATGATGGGGGTAAGCTGAAGTCTGCTGTTGTGATACCCCATATGATAAGGATAAGAATACTTAATGAATAGGATCCCATATTGCTTGAAAAGTTCTTGCTCCTTATAAGGTTCTAGTGTGCTCCAATTGTATCATTGACTAGTCCTTTTGGAGTATAGGCCATGTGCTTTGGGTCTTCCATTGGGATGTTACAAATGATATCAGATTCTATCCCAACCAAAAATATGAGACTTGAGCCGTGCCACCTATGACGGACTGGCAAACTTAAAGCTTAAAGCTCTCGAGTACCCCCAGTTTTATTCTTGCAGGCAAACTTAAAGCTTTGAAGCTTGATTTGAAGAAGTGGAATGTTGAAGTTTTCATGAATATTGACAATAAGAACAATTCCCTTTGGACGAGTTGCAAGCTTTGGAGGTTGAGGAGAAGAATGAGGTAATTTCCGGGGAGGCATTGTTGAGGAAAAAAGAAGTGGTGATTGATCTTGGTGGGTCTTAGAGTTTAAAAGTGGGAGAAGAGACTCAAAGATGTTTAAAAGTCTCTGATTTGCTCTTTGTTGATGATACGCTGATGTTTAGTGAGCCTAATCAAGAACATCTTCGTGCTATGAGAGCAGTTTTGTTATGTTTTGAAACTGTTTCAGGACTTGTCAACTTATCCAAATCTGAAATTGTTCCAGTGGGTGCCATTCCAAAATTTTCAGATCTGGCCAATATTATGGGATGTAGGGTATCTCTTTTTTTTTTTCTCTTCCAACAGGTGAAAGTAAAATTTTATTGAAGTAAAGGTGAACACGAAGTACACCGAAAGTATACAAAGAGCATGCCTAATTACATCTAGGTACCAGTGAGAGATACAAGCAGGTCATGAAAATTATCCATATTACAAAAATAATGGCCGAAGCCAAAGAAAGTAAAGTATTGTAGAAGAATCGCTTCAGCTCATCCAAAGAACGCTAAATGTCTTCAAAGAACCTCTTATTTCTCTCTAGCCACAAGCACCACATAATGCAAGGAGGGATCATTCTCCACACAGCAGCTATTTGTGTATTCCTCCTAATTGATGTCCAACACCCCAGAATATCCCTAACTCTTCTGGGCATGACCCAAGCCATCCCTGTCCTATTAAGAATCTCATTCCATAAACATCTGGCCACCTCACAATGTAACAAGAGATGATCCACTGATTTCCCATCACTCTTGCACAGAAAACACCAATCTGTTATGATAAGACCATGTTTTCTCAGATTATCTGACGTGAGGATCTGCCCAAGAGATGCAGTCCATACAAAGAAAGTGATCTTAGAAGGTACTTTACATTGCCATATAGCCTTCCAAGGAAAATTATGATCATTAGATACTCCCAAGAGGGCCTTGTAGAAAGAGCGCACCAAAAATTTGTAATTTCCATTCAAATACCAAATCATTCTATTCTCCATCTCACTGCCCATCATCGATATTGCATATAACGAGTCAAAGAAATCAGCAAGCATATCCAACTCCCAATCATGAGCAGCTCTCAAGAAACTTACATTGCAATGGACAGCACCATTAGATATTACCACTAAGTCAACCACAACAGCCTCTTTGTCGCAAGAAATCTGGTAGAGTGTGGGATACACCTGCTTTAAGACCCTTTCACCGCACCAGACATCATGCCAAAAATTAAACTCTATTACTTCTTCCAATTGCAAATCTGAAACACTTGGAGAATCTTCCCCATCCAGCTCTAATATTTTTCCACAAGCCCACACCATGTATGCCTCTAACTTCCTTAGAACATCATCCCCCCATCATACTCCCATACTTAGCATCTATGACTTCTCGTCATAAACCTTCCCCTTATGGTATCACCACAACCATTTCCCCAAAAGTGCTTTATTGAAGACCCTCACATCGCGCACCCCTAACTTGGGATGTAGGGCATCTTCGATGCCTATAAGATATCTTGTTCTTCCCTTGGGGGGCTACTCATAAATCTGTCACTATGTGGGATGGGGTGATTGAGAAGATCAAAAGGAGATTAGCTGGATGGAAGAAATATTTGTCTAAAGGGGGGAGAATAAACTTGATTAAAAGCACGCTATCTAATCTTCTGACTTATTTTCTTTCTCTTTTTCCTTTTTCGGCAAGGGTAGCAAGGAGGATTGAGAGGATTGTATGGGGTGAGTTTGTGGAGGGATTTTTCTAGTCATATTAAATTTTAGGTGGGGGATGGAAAAAGGTAGCTATTTTGGCATGACATTTGGTGTGGGAATTCTATTCGTAAGATTAATTTTCCTTCTTTGTTTAGGATTGCTAGGGATCAAAATGTTGTGGTAGCAGATTCTTTTTCTTGTACGAATGATAATATTCATTGGAATGTACATTTTGTTAGAGATGTTAATGATTGGGAGGTGAGTAATGTAATTCTCAACCTAGGGCCCAAGCTCAGACCTAGACCCAGGCCCACGACAAACCCACCCTTGAATCCCCAGACGACGCCATTTTGATGAGTGTCACCTTCAGTTTTTCTTCTTCTTCCTCCTGAGATTTTCTCTTCCCCATTTCTCTCCCCCTGAATCCCATATACCCCCACATCCCAGCAATTACTTGGTTTGCATCTCACTCTCAAAAACTTCTTTTCAACAAACTATTACTCTCTCACACTCTCTCTCACCCTCTTGCGAACTCCTTCAAGTTTCGGTGCTTTCCCGTTTGGTGTTGCCAAGCCCATGACGAAAACTTGCCATCAAGCCTCCTCACTAGCATAGTTGTGTTGTGGATGACGGTAACTCTCTCTCTCTCTCTCTCTCTCTCTCTCACACACACGAAAATTTCGTAATTTCAAAGTGTACGGTTTTGGGTCTCTGAGGATTAGTGTCGCCGTCAAGTATACTCATGGTAGATGTAAATAATTGCCAGCCACCTCACATCAATGTTGGTAAGCTTGTTTCCATTTCTCTTACTTTGTTTTCAACTCTCACACCTCTATTCTATTTCACCTCATCTGTCCCTCCCTCTCATCATTGAACAATTTCAGAGTTTCTCTTTACCTCAGCTGATTTCAGCCACAGTAATCCACCGTGTGAACACTGGTAAGTCTAGCTGTCTCTCTCTCTAAATCCGAAACCTCTCATTCTCTTGGTGTTCATCTATCCATATGAAGTGTTTACAAATGTATTTTTATTATTATTGTTTTATTTATTTATTTTAATTTATTTTATTTTATGTGTATACTTCCTCCGCTGTATAGTTGTGCAATATTACTCTTGTTGGGTATTGGTTGCCGCGTTCTGGTCTAATCGTGTGAACCTCCTTGAGTCTTGCTGCCAAGTGAAAGTAGAGAAGTAATCTCTCATCTCTAGGCAGTGGGTGTCACTCCCTAACCCCACACATCATCATATGAAGTTAGGTATCGTAATTCCTCTCCTCTTTGCAATATATTATTGTGATGGTGGGTTTGTATGATTAAACCTTGAATTATGTGGAGTTATGGTACTGATTTGTAGTAGTTTACTGGTGTTGAGTTGGGTTGGAGATTGAGACTGTCGTGTTGCTGGTGGGATTAATGTGTTGGTGGTTGGATTGATACGTGAAGGTTAGGGTTGGTTTGTTGCCATTTGGGTGAAGACGTTGGTTGTTGAGATATTATGGCCATTAGGGGTGTGTTGCAGTATGGGCTTATGTGATTGTCCGGGAATTTCTGATTTGTTGTTTTGAGCTATATGTGGGCTGTGTTGGGATTATGTATTGATAGTTTGAATTGGACGTTGGTTATGGTAGGTTTATAAGTTACTTTTAAGAGTTAATGAGTGACTTGGGGGCTGTTTGATTTGGGTATTATATTTATTCTTGAATATTTGATGTTGGGACATGTAGAGAGTCAGTTGGTTAACAAAGTATGAATATTCACTTGATGTAAGTATAGCCGCGGGAGTTGGATTACATGGCTACTTTTGGTTGACTTATTCATGTACAGAAATAGTTGATAAAGTTAGTGGTGATGAATTTCAATTATTGAAACTCAATGAATATTTTTCTGATTTGGTGGTGAAATACTTAAGAGGTCAAACTCAAGACTAAGATATCACGTTGCAAAAGTTGAGGTAAGCGGGGTTCCTATACTAGATTTTGCATAAAAAGATAATGAAATGAGGTTGACTTTCAAAATATGCATTTTTTTTTATAAGTAAAATATGCATGTTTGCTTTTTAAAAGAAATGTAAAAAACAACCTCAGTTATTTGTTCGGCATTATTCATGAACACTATATGAAAGAGTATTTTTGTCATGACTGGTGTAGATATGAGCTTATTTTAACATACTGTTTTTGAACTTTGTAAAAAGAGCGAATATGAGATCCATAAAGTTGCTTTGATTAAATGAAGATGTTTTGATTCTGTTATTTTGAATATGTGAAATGATCTAAAGCTACTCAGTATTCTGTTTGATATGACATGTAATCTGAAAATCTTGGCATAAATTGTTGATTTTGTATTTGAATATGATCTAGTTCCGATGATATATCTATTCTATTTCTATTAAGGCCCCACCATGTATATAATAGTGGCATACGGTCCCACCACAGGCATAATGGTGGTTTATAACCCTACCACGGAGTTTAAATATGGTATACGGCCCAGCCATAGATATAATGCTGGTTTATAACCCTACCACAAGGGTTAAACATGATATAAGGCCCAGCCACGGGTATAATGATTTTTTATAACCCTACCAAGGTGGTTAAACATGGTCTATCCCGATATGATGCTCTGATATAACATGAAGATGATGATTCGGTTTATGATATGCCAAAAGATTTTTGAATAAGAATGTTTTTCAAAAAGTTCACTCTAATATTTTGTAATAAGTTTTTGATTCTGCATTTTGAAAGCAAATGTTCTGATTCTGCATTTTGAAAGTAAAAGTTTTGTTATGCATTTTGAACTCTGTAAATGCTTATGTTTACATACTAGTATAGTTTCTTTGCTTACTGAGTTGTTAATAACTTACCTCTTTATGTTCACAATATTTCAAATGACTTTGGGTTCAATTGAGGATCAGTACAAGTACGTGGGCAAGATTAGCTGAGAATAGTAATTGAGTACCTCGAGTACTAATGCTGTTGGTGTTTTATTTCTTCAGTATATGGATTTCAGTATGTTTAGATAATTATAAAGATATGAAGACTTATGTAAACTCTATTTCTTTTTATTATGTTACTTGAGACATATGGAGAAGTTTGATCTATTTTATTTGGGTTAATGTACTGATGCATTAGTATTTGTAGTTAATCATATTAGAGGAATTTATGTTAATTTGGAGTCTTTGCTAATATATTTTGGATATGGAGAATAAAATAGAAATTGTTGAGTTTGATTATTAGATAACAGGAGTTACCTAATAATAAAATAGAAATATTTTGGATCTCCAGGATTGGGGCGTTACAAATTAAGTTTCAGATTTTTTGGGAAGACTTTATAATTCAAAGGTTGTACAGGGAAGGGCAGATAGATTGTTATGGGATAAGGCAGGAAATTCCAGGTTTTCGGTTAGTTCATATTATAAGGTATTAACCTATCATTGTGCTTTTGAGTTTCCTTGGAAAAGCATCTGGAGAGTGAAGGTACCTACTAAGGTGGCGCCCTTCTGTTGGTTGGTAGCTCTTGGTAAAATTCTGACCACGGATAATCTAAGAAAGCATGGTAGTGTGTGGTTGATTGGTGCTTCATGTGCAAGAAATATGGTGAGTCTATAAACCATCTCTTTATTCATTGTGAGGTGGCAAAGTCTTTGTGGAATGAGATTTTTGGTTGAACAGCTATGTTTGGGTGATGCGTAAGGAAGTGGTTGATCTTCTTGCATGTTGGAATGGTTTTGAGGGGAGAACACGTGTGGCTGCCATAGGGAAGATGATTGCTTTGTACTTGATGTGGCTTCTTTGCGTATTCTTGGTAATAAAATTTTCTTTATTAACCATCAAAAACGACCATGAGAGGGTCTTGTTGAGGGAAGAGATCGCTTGGAGGAAAAAGTCTAGGGCTCTTTGGTTAAAGAAGGGAGATAAATGCACTAAATTTTTTCATAGAATGGCCAACTCACATAGGTGTGGTAATACTATTGAATTGCTTCACCCTGATAACAGTGTGTTTTCATCTCCTCCTGAGATTCAAGATCATATTGTGTAGTTTATGAAGCTCTTTTAACTGAATCAGCTGATTGGAGACCTAAACTTGATGGTTTGACCTTTGGTTCACTTGATCCTATTAGTGCGAGTTGGTTGGAGAGGCAGTTTGACAAAAATGAGGTCTATCATCTCTTTAGTGGGACGGTTGAAGATAAAGCCCCTGGCCCGAATGTGATGTGGGTTTTCCAGGAATTTTTTTCCTTACCCAATTTTAAAAATCTTTTAATGCCAACTTCATTGCTCTCATTCCTAAGAAATCTGAGGCTTATGAGTTGAAGGATTTTCGTCCTAGTAAGTGGAGTTTATAAAATAATTTCGAAGGTGCTTGCTAACCGTATGAGTACGGTTATGGAGCAAATTATCTCTAAGCACCAAAATGCTTTTGTATGGGGAAGGCAAATACTTTATTTTGTTCATGTTGCCAATGAACGTTTAGACACTCGATTGAGGGAGGGTGTTCTTGGTGTTCTTTGTAAGCTTGATATGGAAGAGGCGTATGACCAAATAAATTGGGATTTTCTTTTCTATATGCTTGGGAGATGTGGTTTTGGGGAGAGGTGGTGTGCATGGATTAGACATTGTGTCTCTACTACTCGGTTTTTAGTGTTAGTTAATGGTAATCCATGTGGCTTTTTCCATTGTTCTCGTGGTTTGAGACAGGGGAATCTATCATCCCCTTTCCTCTTTGTTATTATCATGGAGGCGTTGGGTCGTATGGTGAAGAGGATACTTTTTTTTTGTTTGGGGGGGGGGGTGTTTCTCTCCGGTTTTTTGGTGGGAAATGCTAATGATGGGACTTCCATACTTTCTCACCTTCTTTTTTGTAGATGACACTCTTATTTTTGTGATGCGGATTGTGGGAAGATTCAAGCCTTAGGGCTATGTTATTATGTTTTGAAATTGTTTCAAGCCTGAACGTTAATTTGGGTAAGTCGGAGATGGTTTCGGTGGGGGAGGTGCGGAATATTAATTGTTTGGTGAGTTTTTTGGGCTGTAAAGTTGCTTCTTTACCAATGAAATATTTAAGCCTTCCGTTGGGGGCATCTTTTAAGGCTAAGGCTATTTGGGTTGGGATGTTTGAGAAGATTGAGAAGAGGTTGGCTAGTTGGATTGGGAGGCAGAATCACCTTAATTAAAAGTACACTTTCCAATCTCTCAACCTACTTTCTTTCTTTATTTCCATTGCCTGCCAAGCGTAATAGATTGGATTGAGAAGTAATTTCGTGCATTTCTGTGGGGTGAACGGAAGCGGAAAATAAATTCCACCTTGTTAGTTGGAATAAAGTTTGTACTCCTCTATCATTTGGAGGTTTGGGGGTTCGTAACTTGAGAATTTTCAGTAAGGCTTTGTTGGGCAAATGGCAAGGAAGATATCAATCGGAAGGGGCATCGTTGTGGGGAGAGGTTATTGACCAGAAATATTGAAATGATTGGGGGAGTTGGTGTTCTAAGGAGGTTAGGAAGGCTTATGGTGTGAGTCTTGGGAAGTTCATTAGGAAAGGGTGGGAGAGTTTTGCTAAACATGTCAGCTATGATGTTGGAGAGGGTTCTAGAATCAAATTTTGGTTTGATGTTTGGTGTGGTGATTGGGCCCTTAATAGGGTGTTATCCTATTTTTTGTATGGTATATGGTCAGCATGCATCTGCTTCTGATTTGTTAGTCCCCTCGAATCAATCCTTGCAGTGGGATGTCTGTTTTACTAGAGCTATTTACAGAATTGGGAACTTGATAATGTTTAAGATTTTTTCAGCTTTTTACATTCTCTGGGTATTGGAGGTAATGAGAGGGATAGAATGCTGTGGAAGCCTAAGGGAAGTAAAAAGTTAATGGTTCGGTCATATTATAAGGTGCTGACTGTTCAGCAAAGTCCTCCTTTTCCTTGGAAGCGTATTTGGACGTCTCATGTGCCTTCCAAAGTTACTTTTTTTTTTATCCGGACAGCATCGCTTGGGAACATTTTGACAATGGATAATTTGAGGAAGAGTGGCCCTATTGTTATGGAGTGGTGTTTCATGTGTAAGAAACATGGGGAATCTGTGGATCATTTACTTTTGCATTGTGAGGTGGCTAAGGCTTTGTAGAATGGAGTTTTTAGTAGAATCGGGTTGGCTTGGGTGATGCCTTTAATAGTGGTGGATCTTCTTGCATGTTGGAATAGGCTATATGGTTATTCTCAAGTGGTTGCAGTGTGGAAGATGGTTCCTTTGTGTCTTATGTGGTGCATTTGGTGGGAAAGGAACGAGCAGTGTTTCAATGATAAGGAGTGCACCTTTGAGGATATTCAGAATCTTTTTATATACTCTTTATTGCAATGGTTTTCTGCTTCAGTGATTAATGGAGCTTCAGCTCATGACTTTTTGTTGTTGCTTTCTACTTCCTAGAATATAATTAGGTGTTTTCTTTTGTATACGTCCTGTGCACATGGGCTTTGCCAATTTCATTCGATCTAATAAAATTACCTTTCATACTTGTAAGAAAAAATATACAGCAGAATGTTAGTTTTTATCATAGTAGCACCAGATTGGGAGGTTGATGCTTCAGTGAGTTCTTTATTTTCTTGGCCTTCAAGGAGCCAATTGGTATGGAAGTAGTTTTGATGCAGACATTAATAGTTATCTTCTATTTATACCATTTTTCCTGTTATCACTAATGTCTTGAGGTCATATTTTATCCATCTAAATCCAATAAGATGAATAAAATCCTCCGACTGTGCCTAAGGGAATATTGGTTAAAGTATATATGTAATCCATGTACATTATGTTTGTAAGCTAGTTTTCAAGTGTGACCGCTATCTTTCTCCAGTGGTGAAAGGGTTATTATTTAAGAATATTGGGATAACCATTATATAATTATGTATGCTATAAATAATAAATATTGAGATCAAACTAATAGTCAAGATGATTCATTGTGAGGGAAAACTTGAGAAGAGGAGTACTGTTTTGGGATGCTGGAGTGGAGTTCTGATCTGTGATGTGAGGCTGAGCAACGATATTACCAGAATGAAGGATAAAATGGTGCATATGGATTAAGTGGTGCTGGGCGTTTTGAAGGGGCAGCAGTATTAACAGAATGGAAGTGTAAAATGGTGCATGGAAGACTTAAGTGGAACAGTGCGTTTTGGAGATTAACAGAGGCATGAATGGAGAAGGGTTCCAGCGCTGCATTTTGTATCAAATGTTATATAACCGCGGCATTTTACTTTCTTACTAGAGAACTTGATAAGAATTGAAGTATTCTTTGGAGGTTAATGATTCCTCAAAAATCTCTTCCAAGAATAAAGAACTATGTTCATGGTTTTCTTTTACTTGGTTCTGAGTCTTGTATAATGAGTTTTGCATTCTTGATTCTGTTCTGGTTGTGTTCTTGCTGGTGAGATTGAAGGAAGACCATAAGAATAAATTTGATTCATGATATTCATGACCCAATTCACGTACATCCACCAAGTTTCCAGCATGCAGCATAATTTAGATTCCGAAGAAGAAAAATTGTTAAAGCATAAATATTGAGATCAAACCAATTATTCAAAATGTTTCAGCTTAGGATAGAGTTTAGGGATTTAGCCACAAGTATAAACTGAAAACCTCACCGACTGCATAATCATAATAACAATAACAAATAATAATAATAATAATTTCACATAAGCCAAATCCAATAGTTGAATTGAAATACAAGAAAAAACTAACAAATACACAATTATCATTTTCATATAAACATAGAAAATTGTAGAGAGAGAGAGAACCTGAGGACTTCGTTGTCCCTCTCGACTTCGCTGACTTCGGCGTAGAAGTTCTTGAGAAGCAAATCTTCATCGATGCTTGCGTCTCCCATCCTTGTCCGTTAAATTTACGCTTCGCACTCTCTACTTTCCCCCTCCCCTCCCTCTCTCTCTCTCTCTGTCTGAGAATTAACAAACGCAGGCAAATGGCAAATCTGTTTGCTTCCTAGCCCTTTCGAGGTTTGCGACCGGGCTCTTGAATAGATTGGGCTTCGGCCCAATGATTTCTCAAAAGCTTTTGTCAGACGACTCAGACCAAACCACGAATTTGCGAATCGGCTTTCAAGTCCAAAACCGATTTTCCCAAACCGGTTCTTGAAACGGGTCTCATGATTTATTTAATATGACAACTTAACTTATTAAAATAGATCATTTATTTTCAATGAAAAATATATAGAATTTAATCAAAACATTTAAATAAAGTAAATTGAAATAGCTTTGATAAGAATGCAATTCATGAATTCGACTTAAAATATCCTCTTTTTTTCATCAAATATCTTTATTTATGAAGAAAATAACTCTTTTTTAATTTACAAAATCAAGGCAATGGTGCTTGCATTATACTTATTTCTCTCATGATTTTTCTCTAAATTAAATAATTTTATATTTTATCCATTAGGGTCTTTTACCGTTATTATTAAAATAAGATTGGAGGACAAATTTTAAGATGTAAGATAATATTACTCAAGTAATATTAAATACAGTCATAAATTATGCAAACATCACGCATTTCTTTTAAAAAAGAGTGGAGTATATTATTAGAAAATTATTTTTTTCATGCGAGTCACATTTACTTAATTTTTTCAAAATAAATATGCGTCACTTGTACATTCTATAATTATAAATAGTATTTTTAAAAAAGAAATACAATTTTGATTCTACAAAAGTTGGTTGAAATCATATTGGAATGGTCGATTAATTATAATACCCCAACTGTAAAATATTATATTATAATCTGTTCTTTCTAACATGTTTGGAGTTTTTTATTTTATGGTGGGGCAAATTATAATACCCCAACCGTAAAACTCCCAATGAACAAAATAGAGAACATTCTTAAAGTAGTTCTTTCTTTTTTTGAGATAAGCACCTAATATTATAAAAAGGAAGGTCTGCTACATGAAGCAGCATATTTATAAGCCAAATTACAAAAGAAAATGTGGGTCTTTTCCACTATAGAAACTTAGCAAAGAGGGTTGAATAACAATAAGTGAAATATTTCCAAAAAGATTTTTGTAGACAGCCCACTCTGCAATGGAATTAGCGCATCGATTTTCATCTCAATATATATTTTGGAGTTCCCATCTTTGAAAACCTTTGAGAGCAATCCTTATATCTTATATAAGTGATTGCACTGTCGAGTCGGGGATATAATTTGGATCTGCAGGGTATTGAGAGAGTATCCTACAATCACAAGTCTTTCAATATTGACTTCTTTGGCTTCTTGCACTCCTAAAAGCATTGATGTAACTTCCACTTCGTTTGGATTCTTGCTACAGAGGTGCTTGGTAATCACAAAAAAGGATTGAGCCATCTAATGTTTGACATATAACTGTTGCTATACTTCTACTTTGTCTGACCGCAACATTAAAGGTGAGGAGACACTAGTCTATAGAGAAAGTTCACCATGATTTGCTGGAATTAATTTGTATATTGCCCCAAGCATCACAGTGGTCTTTGAAAATGTTTTTAGTAGAAGATACAAAACCAGATAAATCAGGTTTAAAAAGCTTCATGAAGGACTTTATTTATAAGGAACCACATACCATCCATAACCACAGTTGCAAAAGCCTGGAAATGGTGCTCTTCATTTTTGAGAATTTCTAGAGTTCTAGATGGGTTAAGGATGCACTTAATCCACAAGCTAATGTCATTGTGAGCACAAGAGGAGATGTTCAAAGGCCAAGGAGAGTGACGCCACAATTCTGGTAAAGCTGTAATTTAAAAAGATATGAGATTGAGTTTCTTCACCAGTGTTGCAAACAGGACAATCTCTATCTTCATGAATCATCTGAACAAAGTTATTTATGCGAGAACGAGTTCGAATGATATTGTTAAGAATTTTTCAATAGAGGAATTTAAGCCTATCCTAAATCTAATCTTAAGTTTCCAAAGATTTTTCCACATATCACCTTGAGTGATGTTATTATCCATCCTATCCTGGGCATGGAATGAACTAATGGCAGCATAGGCTGACTTAACACTAAAGGCACTAGAATTATGATGTGTCCAGATAGGTTTATCAAGAAGATTGTGAAAATTTTGTTGAACAAGAGGAATCTTTTCAATCTTGCTCACTAAATTTTGATGGAAAAGGGCTTGAAGGAGGATGGTGTTCCATCTCCTAAGTTCTCCTCTATCATTAATTCTGAGACATGAAGAAGAGGGTCTTTTGGAGTATTGATATACTTTGGAATTGGTGTGAAGCTTGGGTTATTGGGAATCCAAGGATAAGTCAACACTCTAGTATCCACCCCATTGTTAATCTGATAAGAAAGCCCCTTCTTCAGAAAATCTTTTTACTTAAGGATGCCCTTCCATATCCAAGAGTCAGTAGATTTATGGTTGGTATTAAAAAAGGACGTTCTTCTCAAACACTTTCCTACAAGAACTCTTCTCTAAATGGCATTGACACCAGTAAGTATCTGCCATCCAATTTTTTAGAGGAAGCTTGATTGAAGTCAGAAACTAATCTAACACCCAAACCACCGATAGACTTTGGTTGAAAAATTAAATTCCAAGATTTGAGTGTAAGATATTGTGAGACTTTTTTGTCGGGAAACCCCACTAAAATTTCGTGAGAGTATAATCAATATTGCTAGCAATACTCTTTGGAATTGAGATAGTGGATATGAGATAGGAAGGCATAGAATTAGCGACCGTTCTGATGAGGTTAGTATGACCTGCTTGAGATTGGCTTTCCACTTGGCCAGTTTTTGGGAGATCTTTTACTGAATGTCCTGAAAATATATTTTCTTTGAACCATTGAAGGACAGAGGAAGGCCTAAGTATTTAATGCTAGGAGAGGCATTCTGTAGGTCAAAAACATTATTCACCCTCTACTTTGGACATGGTAGAGTATTATCGCTAAACTTTATAGGAGAATTTGTTAAATGAACTTTTTGTCCAAATCATGAAGAATACTTCTCCAAGTAATTTTTAAAGTTGCTTCTAGTGGTACTATTGGCCTTTCCAAAAAGAATGGGATCGTCAGTAAAGAGTAGATGTGAGATGGAGAGATTATTTCTACTAATGGAAATCCCCTGAATCTTTCCCAAATTCTCTTCTCAAGTAATGAGCATGGGAAGAACTTTCGTACCCAAAATAATAAAGGAAGGGTGAAAGGGGATCACATTGTCTTAGTCCTTTGCTTGGCTTAACAAAACCTCTTGGAGTCCATTAATGATGATAGAATATAAGATTGTAGTGATGCATTCTTTTATCCAGTTGACCCATTTTCCACTAAAACCCAGGCTTTCCATAATCCTAACGATAAAACCCCACTCCATGAAATCGAATACCTTTTCCATATCAATCTTGATAGCCATGATACCGTTCCTTCCTTTTTTCCTTATCAAGAAATGGAAAATTTCTCGGTTAGAATAGTGTTCTCCTGAATGGTTCTCCCAAGGATGAATGCAGCTTGGTAAGGAGAGATGATTTTATGAAGAATTTTCTTAAGTCTATTCGCTAATATTTTGCAATCACTTTGTAGTAAACATTTGAAAGACTAATAGGTCTAAACTAATGAACAAGATTAGGACTATTAGTCTTTTGAATAAGAGCAATGTGGGTATGGTTAACTTCTTTGAGAAGTTTTCCACTATGGCAAAAGTTGTGAACAGCCTTGATGAAATTATCTTTTACAATCTCCCAGTAGTGCTTTTAAAAGATACTAGTGAAACCATCTGATCCTGGGGCTTTTTTGGAAAGGGTTTGCCTAAGAGTGTGAAGAATCTCGTCCTTAAAAGGGATTTCGAAGAGAATGTTATTTTCTTGGTTAGTGACATTTTCAAGAAAAAGAGACTCTAGGTCCAAACCTAAACTTAGATTAGAGGTTGTGTAGACTGTCTTGAAATGATCCAAGAAAGAGTTCTGGATGACATGCTGGTCCTCAGTCTAATTGCTGACTCAGCTTGAGACTATCAATGGTATTATGACATCTCCTCACATTGGTTGAGAGATGGAAGAGTTTAGTATTCAAGTCCATGGTAGTTAACCTTTGGACTCTGGACTTTTGCCTCCAAAGAATCTTTTCTCTCCTTAACAATTCATTCAGTTTGGCTTTAAGGTCATCCTTCATTGACATAGAAAAATGGTTGGGATTTTTTGCTTGAATATCCGAGAGGGCTTTGGTGGTGTTGCCAATGGAGGATTGAATGTGACCAAAGTGTTTCTTATTCCAATATCTTAAAGCTCTCTGAACCACTTTGAGCTTTCTAAGAAGAATGTAACTCGGGTTACCCATGAAATGACTATTCCAAGCATTTTGAACAACCATTTGGCTAGTGTGATCTCTAATCCTAAATTCTTTGAATTTAAAACTAGCACTATGTTTTCTCCTTCCCCTAGTATCAAGCACAATGGGTAAGTGGTCAAAAGCACTTGAAGCAAGATGCTACAGGGAGGAGTTTGGAAATAGATCCAACCATAGTTGGTTTGCTAGTCCTTGACCTAGGATCTCTGTAATATGACCAACACCTTGCCTATTGTTGATCCAAGTGTATTTGGTCCCATGATAACCTAGGTCAATCATTTAACTACTATTCATGGACACAAGGAGACCATTGGAGTTGGAGGAACTAGCATAAGGTCGGCCTCCAAATTTTTCATTCTAGCTAAGGGTAGGATTGAAGTCCCCTATATCAAGCCTTAGTCCCTCAAAGTTGGTCCCACTCAACATTAAACTGTTTCGAAAAGGTTCTTTCTTACTATTTGTGCAGGGCAATAATCTAAATTAAGTAGCCAAGGGGTGTGCACAAGATCTGAATATACAAGCATAGTGATTATGTTACAATGAACATTTACAAGTTCCACATCTAGTCCATCCATCCATAGTACCAAAAGGCCCCCCCAATTATCATTGGAAGGAGCATACACAAAATTAGCAATAGAGAAACCTAATCTATGCACAATATTAGATATATCCGAATTAAACAAAGTCATCTCCATCATGAAGACTAAATCAGGTTTGTGGTTCCTAATTATGGCCCTTAAACTTTTGATTACATGGGTTCGGGCAAGACTGCTACAATTCCAAGAGAGTACTTTCATTTCTTCCCTGGTGGCAGTTTTAGCCCTGGCATGACAACCTCATCATCAATAGTAAGGGATTTGAAAAGCCGAGTACGGATTTCTTTACCCGTTGTGAGCTCATCTTTCTTATATGGTGCAAACTTGAGTCTCTTCGACCTTCTGTAGACTGGGTCGTTCCTTTTTGTTTTGGATGGATGCACAGGTGTTTCGAGAGCCAGTGCACTATTAGCTAGTAAATGATGCTGATGATCCTCCCTAGCTGTAGAGTTTCCCCCATATCCCATAGGAAAGAAATCATAGCTGATGTAGTCTGTTCTAGGCTAACCGAAGCTTGATGGAAGGAAGTTAGGGTTTGGAAATTTTCATTAAAATGTAGGTTTTGGGAAGGCGGGAATGGAAGTGATTGCCTTGCCGGACTCCCTGAGGTGAACGAGAGAGGTTTGGGTATGGGAGTTGGGCAAACTGGAGATGATTCTCCTTTGCTTGGGCTAAGGGGGTGTTGCAAAGGGGTTAGGTTTCTAGTGATAGGTCTCTAATGGGTTGTTGAATAGTTGGGTTGGGCTTGCTATTATGACAGTATAGAGAGTAGGTGGGTGGGTCAACATACCTACAACCATTGTGCTTTTGAGCTGGATTTCATTTGAGTTGGGTGGGATTGCCAATACTGACTTCCCTGATGGACTCACTAAAAGCAACACTGAGTGGCTTATGTTTGGGCTTTGTAGATTCTCAAACTGGGCCAATATTTGCTGAAAGAGGCTTTTATCCACATCCTGGTTTCGTTGGTACTCAGCTGAGGCCTCACTATTACTTGAATTGATGTGCATTGAAGAATCTTGGTTGCTTATAAATGAATGAGGCGTGTGACTTGTCACCAGATCAGGTTTACCTATGCTCAACGGTTAGGATTTGTTTTGCATTTGGTATCATTGTCTCAGAGGATGACGGTAAGAAATGAGTAGAAGTACTATCCTTAATTGATCTTATAATCTTTGTCTCCTTAGTTGAAACATTGCCACATGCCCCTAACTTCAATTGGCTGAGACCCATGCATGCCAAGCTTCCATGGATATCTAATGAATTACTATTGAGACCACCTGAGAGGAATTGCAATGTTTGAGAAACAACCTTGCACTTGTCTTCTTGTTGATGTACCATTTCCTTCCCTTTGCTCGACACCAAATGAAAAAAGTTCCTGGTTTCATTTGAAGAGGAGAGTTCCTCCTATCGTTGAAGATCAATATTTTTTGGGTCGAAAAAAGATGACTGATAGTCGTGATAAATGGACTTTCTACTGGTTTGATTTTATGCATGAATCCATAATTGGATACTTCAGTTTGGTTTGGAGAGATGGACACACCTATTGAAGATGACCTAGACAACCACAATAGTAGCAGAACTCTGATAACTATTCATACTTAAAATTAATCCAAGGAGGTGGCTTACGTTTGCGGATCAGTGGGAAACCTTCAGGCAACGGCTTTTCTACATTAATTTCAACTTGTATACGCATTTACCGATGGAATAGTATACCTAGACTTATAACTTTTTCGACTTGGATGAAGTTTCCAAGTTTGGCAGCTATCTTTTCTGCATTAACGTTAGTAATAAATTCCAGGGAAAGCCCATGTATCTTTACTCAAAATACAGACATCTTTGTATCAACTTCTAGGAGGCTTAAGCCAGGTGGCCAGCTACAGATGACCATAGCGAACCCTTTAATGTTCCATGGTCATTGGTCCAAAACCCTTTGCTTTTCTTGTTCATTTGAGAAACTGAACAGAAACATGTTGACATCGAAGTCCTCTATGTTGAGTGCAGTCGAGAAGCTCCATGCCTATTTGATGGTTGCATGAAGAGCTTGCTTACTAAGAGGTTGAGTTGATATTACCCTGCCAATGAGGACATGTGTTGAGAGTTGGGACGCAATGCTGAAGCATTCCAGTTCATGTGGACGGTTTCAGTTGAGGCTCCGGTCGAGTTTTTCTTAGGGAGGAGTGAGGGTTTCACAGTGTCCTAAAATGGCTGAGAGTGTAGAGTGCTAGTTAGACAGGGTCAGAGCAAAGTGGAGTAAAGATTGGGAAGGTTGGGTTTCAGGTGGTGTAGGCGGTGAGTTAATGCTAAAAGAGGGAAGAGATTAGTGCTAGTGCCTATAGATACCAAGGAGTTGGGATGGTTTCAAGCTAATTGAATAACTCAGAAGGCTCCAAATCATGAAGGATTTGACTCACTAGGGCGGTGGGGAGAACTCATCACGGAGCTGGGAAGTGAAATCTGAACCATCCTCCTTAAAGTAGTTCATCAACATAGAATATAATTTGATAGTTCTACACAATCAAACCCCAATCTCTTTCATCAATAAGTTCAAGAAAAATTTGGGATTTTAACATCGCAAAAACTCATTGTTAGAGGGATGTTTGGAAAAAGTTTTCATCTCATGTCACTTCATTAAATACAAACACTTCCAAACTAATCATTATAACTTTCTAAACTTTCAAATAAAAAATAAAAAATAATTTAATTTTATGAAATTCTAAAATAAAAATTATATTCTAACAACGTTTTAACTTTATAATATTTTTTATTCAAGATTCTAATAATATAAGAATAATACTACATGCAATCATGAAATGTACAAGTTTTTACAGTTGCTTTAAAAAAGAGTAGGGTCCACTATAAAAAAATTCAATTTTTTATTTGGATCTCATATTTATTTATTTATTTCAAAATAATTACGCAACGCTTGTACACTCACGACTATAACTATCGTTTTTCTAATTATAATAATTAAAATATCAAAAGGACAGAAACCCAATTTGATGCAATAAATATGGACCATTGGGGCATCAATCATGTCTACGTGGAATGAGAGAGATGACACAGTCACGCAATAATATTCTCCCAAGTTGTAGTGAAGAAGGTCTTCAAGGAGGTTTTTGGGCTAATATCTTGGTATGTTGAAAGATTGGTTGCTTGGATCATATCTAAACCATTAATTTACTCCCTGTGTGCTCTTTCAATGTCACGTTTGAATGTTGAGATGAGTTTAATTGATTTTTGCATAGTAGTGTTTTGTGAATCTCATTGAGATGTGTTTAACTTTATTAGGTTGAGAAATGTTTAACTTTTAAGTTGAAATATATAAAATAGGTTGAGATGTGTTTAATATTTTTTATGAGAAATTAAAAAAATAGTAGGTCCCATCAATAATTTGTTTACAATGAGTTGAGACGAGTTGAGTTGAGTTCATTTTCCAAACACAGGCTAGCGTTGGATTTGGTTGTTGAACCAAACTTAACTCATCTCAAACTGATTATTGATGGAATCCATTACTTTTTCAACTTTTCATAAAAAATTTAAACCCATCTCAACTTAAAAAAGTTAAACTAATCTCAATAAAATCCACAAAATATTACTATTCATAACTCATCTTAACATCCAAACGTAACTTAAAGACTCATCGGTTTTGGTACAACTTTTGGCTCTCAATGACAACATTCAAGCCTTAATTCATCACACTACTCCCCCGAGTATATCATCATTTTAGATCTATTCTTGTCAACCTACTCTAGAAGATCACTCACTAAAGTTTTTGTCTAGAAAAATTCTATTTATCATTTTCACACTACACACTATACATAATTTTTTTTCTTACTAAATATGGATTGTATGGATGATGAGTAGAAGAAGAATTTAATTAATTTAAAAAGAATTAAATTAGATAAATAAAAATAAATATGATATATGATATGTGATGATCATAAATAGCATATATCTCTTTTATCAATGGAGACTCGAAGAAGGACCAAAATTGATGCTTAGGTTGGCTTATCCAACAATAGGATATGTTTTAGGGTCCTATTACCGATGCTGATAAATGAAGTAGATAGCTGAATTGATAAGAGTACATTTTTTTTTCGTTTTTTACTTTTAACATATTTTTAAACATGTTTAAAAAATAAAGGAATTTACTAATAATTACATCATTCACTATTAAATTTTTAGTATCGGTCAATTTGGAGTCCAGTTCATAGTCTCCCAGATTTTTCACGATTGTATAGGTAACCTCATATATGGTCTCTTGGAAAAAAAATTTTTAAAAAATTTAAACCGGAAAACTTGATTGGACCAGACCGTTTGGTCTAGTTTTCAACTGGTCTGGTCAGGGACTATTTCTGACATTTTAAAAACCGATTAAATCCAGTCTAGTTTCGGTTCTTGGTTTTTTGGGATCGGATTGGACTGATTTATTATATATAAAAAAATTAATTTTTAATATTATATAAAATATTATATATGAAATAATTATATATTATAATTTATAACATAAAACTTTAAACTTAAATATGAATATTTGTTTGATCATATGTTATTAATATAAAATACATATACTAATTATATTTTATAACTTAATATAAATTCTCAATATATTCCTTTTGATAAATACATAATACATTAGTAATACTAATATACATTAATATATTAATTACATTTTACTTTAATTAATTAGTATATATTAGAAAATTATGTTTTTTTATGATATTGACACTTGATTAAAACTGAAAAATTAGACCGAACTAGACTGAAATCGGAAGTAATAGTTTAGGAGGATAACCAGTTTGAAATATCTATTTAGGTTTTAATTGAAACCCCTAATTTGAATTTTGAGGATCAATTATTGAAATCTCTGAATCAATTTAAGGTTAAAATTGTAAACCCTAAATTGATTTAGGGGTTTCATGATTGAAACCCCTAATTTGAATTTTGAAGGGTAATCATTAAAACTCCTAAATCAATTTAGGGTTTCAAATTGATTGAAACCCCTAAATTGATTAAGAGTTTCGGATTTGGACCCTAAACTAATCTGAAACCCTACAAATTACAAAAAACATTCAAGCAACCAGACCAATCGGTAACACATGCACACAATCAAAATCAATGATTCGCTCAAACACACGCACAATCACAATCCACAACACACAATTCACAATCATTACCCATCCTATATCTCCGATTCAACCATCCTTTCTTCAATCTCCAATCCAAAACTCAATAAATAAATAAATAAATAAATGGGAGAAAATTAGAGAAATTGAAGCTAAGGAGTCTTACCTTTAGAAATTGAAGCTAAGAGTCTTACCTTTGGCATAGCAAAGCAAAGCCACTGCGACAGGGATGTGAGTCTAAGACTCTGAAGTCGTGTGAGAGAGGGGGAGAGAGCAAGAGAGAGATAATGATTCAGGTTGAAGGGGGTCTCACCTGGGGGGGCGGGGTGTATGGGGTTCCTTAACCCTATAAGAAACCGCATCGTTTTGTCATAGAAAAACAATGTCGTTTCAATCCCGAGGGTTTATATATATATATATAATATATGAAGTAGGGTAGGGGAAACACAAAGCGAGGCTTAGCCCCTTTCGCCCCTCGATGAGGGCTAGGCCCCCCTCCCCCCTCATTTGCAAACGAAAACCTCGCCCCGCATGGGCTGGGGCAAGGCGAACAGGGTGGTGCAATAGGGTGCAGGGCCTCACTGCCCTCCCCTAATAGGTTATGTAATTAGGCCTTCCATTTAAGCGTTACATGGTAGTTGCATATTATTGTTTGTGTGCACTTTAGGTGCAAAAGTGCTTATATTGTTTTATGATGGAAAAACAAGATGTATGGAATGATTTTGTTCCTTCAAAATGAATTGCTAAAAAATTGCACTGAGTAAAGCACTCAACATAGGCCAGAATGAAAGAAAGAATCATTCCATCCCATGGAGATGATTCGAGCCATGTGGGTGAAGTCAACGATAGTGGTTTGGGCATCGATACATTGCTTTTACTTACATTCATGAGAATAAGTAATAAATGAATAATAACATCTGAATAACGGGTGAGACCTGGATTTATGAGGTTTGGTGTAAAAACCCACATCCACAGGGTATTTAGAGGGCAAATCCACTATAATTGGTAATTTATACAGTTTCTCATGATCTATTGTATTTCACAATATATTAGAGGTCAGTGACCCCTTTGTTTAGAGAAAATTATTTCTTTGGAGTCTCCTTGATTGAGGATGAAGAAGCCTTTTGAGAGAAACCCCCAAAAGTCACATAGTCTCTCTCATATCAGACCCTAGATCATTTCTCTTTGGTTAAAAAGCCTCATTGTTGAGGTATTTGGAATGTTTGGTGAGGAGGAATGTCAGCTTTATGTCACTTCTCTATTTCTTTTTGCGTGTTTGAATTCATTTCCTCTCTCAACTTTTGCCTTATCTTGTCCTCCATTTCTTTTCCCTATTCAAATTGATGATGGTTGTAGCGGGTGGACTAGACATGGCAATACCCCTAACACAGTTTTGCAAGAACTGCATTATCTTCTACATTTGCAACGAAATGCATATCCTTGGCAATAGCCATCCTATATATACTAGTCTTTTCTACCAACAATATATCCCCCACCCTCCATTTGCAAAGTGGACTGGTACCAACGGATTTACCCCTTGCCCTCTAACATTGGTACTCGAAAGGTGAAAACTCTAAGCAAAAAAGTTTATCCCAAGAGGCAAAGGGAGCTGCCCTAAAACACACAACAAATTTGAGTTTTCTGTAAATGATTTTAGTTATGACTTCTCCAACAAAAAATGAATTGACTTGGCAAATGAGGTTTTATTAATTAATTACTTAAATTTTTCTTCAGAAATAATTAAAAACTTTCACGTTCTAGTACTATATCTCTAAGTACTAAAGTTTTGCATGATATATACTTAATTATTTCACAATCATTTTTATAACAAACCTATATATATATTTATGAAAATTAAGTGTCATCTCATAAGTAAACTTACAAACTGACGTAATTTTATATGGTATTATATCTATTTTACAATAAAAATAACTTTATAATAATCTAATATAATATATCATATCAAGTAACAGTATCATAACAAGAGCAAGATAAAAGTTATTTTGGGATGATCATTGAAGAAATCAGAGACAGTTTCGCATCTATTTTGATAGTTGTATTACTAAACATATATATAGAGAAGGTAATGTAGTTGCACATAAACTAGGAAAATTGGTTTTACTTGTATCAGACTGTATGGTGGATTTGGAGGAAACTCCCCACTACCTTCAATGTATCTTCTAAATCAGTGAATGAATGAAAAGGATCTTTCTTCGAAAAAAAAAAAAAATCATCATTTGTTTTGTTTAGTTTTTCTTTATTGTAGGTAACGACGCAGGCTAGGCCACAACGCCCAATTACTACAAGAATAATGTTATTATACTCTCTATTTTGTCCCCTTATTTTTACTATTAACATAGTTAATTTTTTTTAAATTTGTTTATTTAATAATTAAGGAACTAATTATTAATATATTGATATTTTTTTATATTTTTAAAAAATGTTTAAAAATAATAAAAAAATTAAATTTTACTTAAAGACACGTCGAGCTGTCACTGCTAAACGACACTCTAGCGGCACCCTAGCAACACTCATTAGTAGAAATCAGTAATAGTAAACCCGATTTGAAGCTAGATTGCAAATATTATCAGTTACACATTGGTTCGGTTGGAACGTAAAGTAAGAAGCAGCACTCAATTCATTCCGCTAAGCACTGCAAGTCTTAGGTTGTGTTTGGATGTTGAATTGAATTGAGTTAAGTTGAGTTGAATTGAATAAAATATTGTTAGAATATTAATATTAAATATTATGAGTGTATTAGAATTTGAAAAAGTTGAATTTTTTATTATATTTTATATAAAAATTTATTAAAATGTATAAGAATTTGAAAAAGTTGTAATGATGAGATAAAATGAGTTGAGTAGGATTTGGTAACTATTTTCTGAGGCACCTCCAACCATGTGTACGGACATATGTATGTGGTACATTAATTAAAGAAACTTCACGATGAAGAAAAAGCAAAGAGATGCGATCATTTAAGACTGGAGATCTTATTTGCATCTCAACGTCAGCAGACAAAATCATGGAACCTCTGGTCTTCTCATTGCAAGACTTTTCTTCCTAATTCTGACATGCATGCATGTGATATCTATTTTGTTGATGCACCGCATGAAGAAGTGGCTTTTAGGAGTTGAAAGCTGGTTTCTTTCCTAAAAGGTTTTGCGGCTTTTGCCCCCATCATTTTCCTTCAAGAAAGCGTTCAAAAAAGTCCTAATTTTGGCCCTTTGGACATGATTTTTTTTGTTGCTGTTCCGGCAAAACATTTTTTGGGATGAGATTTTTTTCAAATAATTAAATGAAGTAAAATGCTAAGTTGCCCCTGATCAAGTGTATTGTTAGTGCATTTTATTTTTTAAATGTATAAAAAAATTTATCGTTAGTGTATTTGTGTGCTTTTTTTAACATTAAAAAAAAAAAACCAAAAAACAAAATACACTAGCCATACCTTGATCCTTGAGGGGACTAATTGAGCTAGCTGAGTAGCAACACACATCCTTAATTGAAAGAGAACATATATTTACAATTATGAATTGTGCAATTACTATATAATTACTTTGAAAAAAGTGAATAAAATAATATGAGACTCACATAAAAAAAATTAATTTTTTAATAGTGAATCTCACTTTTTTTTTTAAAGTGATTATGTAGTATTTACATACTTTACGATTGTATATAGAATTACTCTTTACGTTCACATCATTCAAATAATTTCTCTTGTCAAAAATTAATAATTGAATGATTAACTTGATGGAAAATGAGGATCAAACTATGGTGAAAATCTCTGTTGGGGGTATTAGGGGACATTTGGATTGAGAAACCATCTCATCTCATTATTACAATTTTTTCAAATTTCTATGCACACAATATAATAAACAATTCGACTTTTTCAAATATCAAAATAATAATAATAATATTAAAAAAATAATATTCTAACAATATTTTATTGAAATTTTAACTTTCATTTAAAATCATCTCATCTTACTATCCAAACAACTCCTTACTTTCACGAGTAGGTGATGGATAGGTACTAGATCTTAAACTTGCTTAGCAATCTAAAATAAGGTATCGTAAAAGACCTAATTTCTATGGGCAGCAGCTGGTTGATACAATAATATTCAAATCCTAATCTCTTTGGTGAGACAAGTTTGGTTGTATTAGCACTACAATAGAATTGAGTTTTTGTGTCCGTTTTGAATTTATGACAGTTTTGAAACCATTACCAAAAAATCCTTTTCTCTAACGGTTGCAGGAAACCATCACTAAAGGTAGACGAGAAATGGTTATACGTTCGAACTATAATAATGTTTCGTTCGAATGTAACTCAGACGATGTTGTTTTGGAATGAGTACATGCGAACGTATAAAATGTTACATTCGAATGGTTCATGTACGTTCGAATATTAAACCCACTTATGTGCGAACATGTAAGTACTTCGTTTGAACATGAGAACGATTCAATTTATGTTCGAACGATCATCATTAACATTCGAACATGAACTATTTTAAAATTAAACATGAAATTTCAAATTAAAAAGACTGAGAATTAAAATACAAAAATACTAGATATATTAAATGATATTATTCATTGCATAAAGTATAGAAAAAGAAATTTATTAAAATATAAATACAAAATATGATAAAAGTGCAGCCAAGCTCAAAATGAGTTGTTTACAACTATATGAAATTTCTTAGTCAATGTGTTGACCTTTTCAATTAGGATATCTAAATGATGGCCAACTTCCGTGACACTTTGCTTTACTGATGCGATCTGTAGTTCGATGTCCACAGTACCATCTAAGGCCATTACATCAACCCAAGCAGGGCACACATTGTTTATAGATGTACCCATTGGCTGCTGACTAGTACTCCCACTATGGGAAGCAACATTGGCTCTAGACTGGGTCAGAGAAACAAAATCTGGTGATGCCCAGGTTTACGTCGAGCACACCCCTTACCTTGTCTAATGCTTTGATGATGTGAGGTCATGTCTAGGAGGTCCATCTGCTTAGTCAACCACTCCTCTACTTCGGGTGGCACTCTCCCGTTCATAATAGCTAAGTAATGATCAACCAATATGGTAGGTTGTCGGTGGAGATGATGCTTGCCTTGTAACGGATCCTCTCAAATACTTGCAAGGTCAAGTTGATGGGCTTTCCATGTGCCACTTGTACGAGGAACTGTGCGAGAGTCCAATTGAAGATGGCCTTATGTGCAACAGGATTCACGTTTGTTGTAACTATAAGACGCAACATGTGGAAAAATGGCAGCATCAACATCTGGGAGAACTTGTTCTTCTTATCGAACGGTGTGTGGTATCCCCAATAAGAATAAAGAAATCCTCATTGCAGTCGCCCTCCTAAGGACAATCAGTCCCCTCACCCTGCAACTGGTCTACATCTCTGGCCATAAACTCAACTAGGCCACTAGATGATGTAGATATGCCTACATCTGGTGTGTTCTCAACCTGAGCATCCATTGTAATCGATGCATTAGATACACGACGGACCCAGAGTACTTCGGCAATGACATCTACCGAAACCTTGAACTGAACACCGCGTACAATTACGGTGTGAGATGACGCATCCTGAGGCATGGACGGCATCTCTAAATAAAACTTGCGGACCATGGAGGGGTATATCCTCCCCCTCAGTGTGCATATGTTGGTCTAACATCTAGAAATAAAGACAGACCTCAAACTCTTCTTATCTCATGTCAGCTTGTTGAATTCATTAATATACACTTCACGTTATGCTATAACAGTTATACAACCTATTCGAGAAGTGTCCTGGGTTCCTTCCTTCACTTGTTTTCTAGTTGTCAAAAGATAAGCCATAATCTGTTGAAAGAAAAAACATGAGTATACATATATAAAAGGAAACAAATTAAAACTGTTTTGAAATATGTTCGAACGTTTAACTTTAACGTTTGCATATAAAATGATAACATTCGAATGTTAGGAGTGGAAATGCACATGAATTGTTACATCCGAACGTTTCATGAAAATATGTTCAAATGTGCTAGTGCTTTCGAGTGTATGTAACTTAACGTTTAAACTTATACAGGTTTACGTCTAAATATTAGGACTAAAATGTCCCACAAGACTTTACATTCAAAAGTTTGATGTATATAGTTCAAACGTATACCTAAACATTCAAAGTATAGAAATGTGTTTGAGTACTAGGAGTCAAACAACCAGGAAAACGTTACATTTGAACGTTTTATTGTATAAGCGTTTGAACGTAACTGTAACAGTCTACTAGAAATTCAATGGTGGAATTTCTATAGACTTTAGAACCTCATGAAAACCTCATAAATTTTCATAAATCAACCAATTACAAAAGTTTTAGTCCATCAATATAGTCAATATTATCACTCACTATAATGTCAAAAGTGTGATTTTAATTATTTAAGTTAATTAGAAGTGTCAGAATGTGTTATGGTCTACGCCATTAGACTTAGTTGATTATTTAGGATTTTATGACATAATAATCACATTTTCATATTTTCAGATGAAACGCCTGTTTGAAATTGTGTTTTTATTTTTAGGGGCACGTTGGGGTTCAATTTCTTTAAACAAATTTCACTATTAGGTTTGTATGAATATTTAAGATTTTAAAGTGCAAAGTTTATTATTCACTTTTCTGGAGTGAATAGTAACCTCAATAAGTGCACCAAGTGCAGTGTTTTTAAAATCACAATATGGAATGTCTAAATTAGGTTAGAGAAATTTTATTTAGACACTTTAAAAGATCTTAGCCATACATGATGAAGAGTACTAAACACTTGGTACCAAGAGGAACCATTTACTGGATTTAAAAGGAATCATGGTGTGAGATCATGCCACCTAAACAAAACCCTATTCCATCTAACCAATCAGATTAGAAGGTTTCCACCCAAGTAAAACCCTATATGGTTGGAATCCAACTGAAGCCTCAAAAGCATGGTTGAAACCAAAACCCTAAACAATTTTCTTCAAATCCTAATTGAATCAATTTCTAGCATTGTATTTAATCACTTGATTGAATCACTTCCACATGCTACCTTCAATATTTGATTGGGTCAAGAAAAACTGGATTTGAACTTGATACCAACCCAAACCTTCTTTAAACCCCAAGTTGAGGCCCATTGGTTATGGCCCATTAAGGCCCACGAATTTGGCCATAATGGCATTACTTCTTTGCTAATGACAACATGGTCTTCTGCAAACCTAACTCCCTGGAGTGGAGCAGGTTGTTGAAAATCTTGAGCCAATATGAATGTGCCTCTGGTTAGTTGCTAAACAAGGAAAAATCTTCAACTTACTTAAGCAAAAATACCTCATTTGAAAACAGAAGAACTATCCTGCAGATAGTTGGGGTTAAGGCAACTGGATCCTTTGAGAGATACCTTAGACTTATAGCTATGGTGGGCAGAACAAAGACAGCTTCCTTTCATGGTTTAATTGACAAGGTGTGGGCTCGAATTACCAATTGGAAGACCAACTGCCTACTGTAGCTAGTAAAGATATTCTACTCAAGTCTGTTCTACAAGCTATCCCCACCTACACCATGGGGATATTTCTCCTTCCCTAGTCTATAAACAGCTGGTTGGATCAACTTCTAAGAAAATTTTGGTGGGGCTTTAGTGAGAACCAAACCAGAATCCAGTGGGTCAAGTGGGACAATCTTAGCAAGCCAAAGGATTAGGGTGGTTTGGGATTTAGAAATTTCAAAAGTTTCAATTTGGCACTTCTAGCAAAAATGGCACGTTCTCACAACACCTGAGTCCCTTCCTGCTCAAATACTTAAACAAAAGTATTTTGCCCATGATTCCATTTTGAATGCAAAGTTGGGCATAGACCTTCGCTAGTCTAGAAGAGCCTTAAAGCTGGACTAATCCTCTTGAATGAGGGCCTTATGTGGAAAGTAGGTAATGGGGGCTCAGGTCAAGATATGGGAGGATAGGTGGCTGCCTAGACCCCATTTTCTTACTCCAAATCCGAGCAGAACTAATAATATAGCAATAACTTAGGTGGCTGAACTAATTGATCTAGTGCTAAGGAAATGGGATGACAATTTGATAAAAAAATCTTTTCTCACAGTGGACATCATAAAGACCATTCCCATCAGCTTGGATAGTAGAGATGATCATTTGGGGTGGGGAGGCACATCTAATGGTATTTTCACAGTTAGGAGTGCATAAGACCTTCATAGAGAGTTACAAACCAATTTAGAGGGTGGTACCTCAAACAATCCAACTCAAGATGGCTTTTATAAGTCAATGTGGAAATTGAAGGTACCAAATGGAGTTAGGATGTTTCTATGGAGGGCTTGCAGTGAAGCTTTACCTACCTTTAGTAACTTGTTTAGAAGGAAAATTAGAGAGGACAACATCTACCCTGTATGTCACCTATAGGAGGAGACCTCAAGCCATGTATTGTGGAGTTGTGGTGTAGCTCAAGATGTATGGGGACAAGCTAGCATGCAAATACAAAAAATGGCCATTAATGATACATGTTTTAAGGTCATTTGAAAGAAGCAAGCATGATTGCAAGACTTATCTGAATGAGGAATGGCTTCGTGCATGGGAAAGCTTTCAGGCACCCAAATTCTATAATCCAAAAGGCTGAAATTAAGCTGAGGTGTTTCAAGGCCTTCCAAACTACAGTTTCTGCTGGTACTGCTAGGCTTAGTTTATTGGCTGAGAAATGGAGGAAACCACTAGAAGGATGCTACAAACTCAACTGGGATGCTGCTATAAAAATGTCAAGGGGATTAATTGAAATTAAAGCCATAATTCGAGACTGCAATGGGAGAGTCCTAGGTACACTCAGAGCTAGAAGAAACATGTATCTTTCACCATATGCTGTCGAAGCATATGCCTTGATGGTAGCTGTTCTATTCAGTAAAGAAGCTGGGATACATGAACTAAACCTTGAAGGTGACTCTCTTCAGGTGGTCGAGAAGCTGCAGAAAGTAGTTGAGGATTAGAGTCCAGGTGGCCTAATAGTTGAAGACACAAGAAATATCCTAAAGTCCTTTGAATCTTGGAATGTATATCATACTAAAAGGGATGTTAATATGGTTTGCACACTTGCTTGCCAAGGATGACCTTTTAAGTGAATTTGATCTAGAAAAGACCCCAAATTGTATTAAGCAAGTAATTGCTGCAGAAGCTCTGTAACATGTTTCCTTAAGCAATAAAGTTTTATTCTCCTTTAAAAAAAAAAAGTATTCCACCCCCACATGGCTAACCAGCTCTACCAAAGAAAGTTCTAGCTTGTACTTGAAGTGATGGCTACAAGCCACCTCACTCTTCTCCTTTTATAAGGCACATTGGAGAGAAATATCTTGGGATATTTTGTCCCCTGATTTAGGTTGTCAAGACCATCACTCAAGCTCGCTCTCAGCTCTATCATCATCCCTCACTGGTGCAAAAATCTTTCAGCCCATTTCACACTCATTCTATCTCTTTTTTCCACTATTCTTAGAAAGAAAACAAAAGACTCTCTCGGATAGTTTTTCTGAGTTCTTTTGCATACCCGTTTCGAAGCTCTTGTAGGTATTTTCTTACAAAGTGTTCATCATGAAAGGTGTTTTTTTTTTTTAGTATACGTTAGGTGAATATATTATTTGCTCCATCTTATGGTCATTTGATTGGTCAAAAGTTATTTTAAACCCAGAAAGGTCATTCTAGGCGATAAACTAGAGAGTGTGTTATATTTTAGAATTTTTGACTAAGCTAATGGATGATTCTTGGTCTGAAATTTTTATGGAGTATTTTTAAGATGTGTATATGATTATTTTTTGAGGATTTGTTGCATGATTAAAGCATATGATGAAATATTTTTTTAGATCTAGAAACTTAGAAACTGAAAGAGGAAAAATAGTTTCTATTTTAAGAAAGTTTATATTTTTGTGATTTAATCTTATTCCAATGGTTTTGATATTTTTAATTGAGGATTCTAAGCCTCTTATATACATGTTAGGATTTTATTTTGAAGATTTTTTTATGTTGGTTTCATATATATGAATTTTTATGCACGAGGATATTCAGTTAGCCAAAGGATTGATGTTTTTGGCTAGATCCTTGTTTCGATTGATTTTTAACCATATGATTTTGAGTTTAAAGCTTGAATTTGTTTTAGAAAATTTTTGTAAACATGTGGTGTTTTGGTTTGAAGATCTAATCTTTGTTAGCCATGGATCAAGTGGTTGATCAAAACTAAATAAGTAACAAATTCTATTTTGGCCTTAGTAGGAAGCCAAAAACTCCAAGTGTTGTTTTGGTAACTTTTGTTTGATAATTCAAAACATGGTTGTTCTTAAAAATATGTTATGAAGATATTATAAGAAAATTTTGGGTTAGATCATGAGTTTTAAAATTGAAAGAATTGCAACAAAAATCAAGAGGAATATCCTATGATGTTTCGGTCCTATGAGGTTTTTCATAGTTTGTGTGTTGTTTCAAATTTTTCTAAGTGGATATTTGAGTTTATGACAAAATTTGTATGAGGTATGTAAATTTTGGTATTTTTGGAATTAAGATGCAAAATTCTTAAATTATGGGTAAAATAGTTATATTCCCACATATAGAGAGTAAAATGGTAATTTTACTCCAAGTTAGTATTTTTCCATATTTCTAATTATTAGTTAGTAACTTTTTAACTTTTAGAATCACTACTTACAGTTCCTCATGGTCGTGCTTGAGTTTTTATAGAAATATGAAGATTGATATAAATTAGCTTTTAACTTAATATGAGTTAACTGTGTATATGTGATGAGTAAAGGAAGTATTGTTTATGTATGTATGTTGTTATATATATATCATGCCATGCCACTTCATTATATGTTCATCTGTTCACATGATTTATTTAGTCATGAAATACTTATCTGTTACAGAATACATTTGATGACTTACAAAATTTCATATTGCAGATTTTACAAGTTCAAACGCTCGACTGGGAGCTCGAGCGAGTTGCTGAAAAACAAAGATCGCTCAAGCGGAGACATTGGCCACTCGAGCGAAATCAGGCAGAGTCGAATGCTCGACGTGCGCTCGACAGGATGCTCGAACGAAATCAGACAGAGTCGAACGCTCGATGTGCGCTTGACACCCCGCTCGAGCAAACATCGTATATTGACAGATTTTAGGTTTTCTGCCGTCACACCATATAAAAGTAATTTTTCACTCTAGGGCCACGAGTTTTGACTGGAGAACACTTCTTGGGAGAGAAAAACATAGTTAGAGGGATTCAAATCATCTGTTTTTGGAGAGAGAACTCCAATTATTGCATGTATGTTGGAATCATACACGAGCACGGACGGGAGAAAAGCGTTGAATCGTTCCCTTGAGCTTTTGACGACGAGTTGCGGCTGCAAGGAGGATTTTTCAGTGTTTATTTTCTTCCCATCTTCTCAGAACAATTATGGTGAATTCGTTTATGTTGAATTCCATTTTTAGCATGAGCTAAATTTTCTTCATTCTAGGAAAACGATGTAACCTATTTCCGAACTATGCTTGATTGTCTATGCTAATTTAATGTAATTCTCTCTTTGTTTATCTGATTTATTCTGAATTTATTGCTTCTAATTAACTGGCCATTGATTAGATGATAAGTAATCTTGTGATTTGCTATCGAAAGAAGGAATCATAGGGTAGATCTTGGATATTTCAGCATAGGTAAGTATAGAGATCGAAAGACTTGTATGAATCTATGTAGTAATTAATGTGGCGCCCCCAAATCCCCACGCACGGAGACGGGAAAATCGAGACGTCCGGATGATGACATCACAGGTCACCACCCTAACAACGTGCGCCAAGTGTGTGCAAAAGCAACAATGTGCACGAGAAATACTCAGCGAAAAGCAAGTCAATAACTAAGTACCAGAATTTTTCTTGTTTAATACAAAGCTATTCAAAATATACACAAATAAATATTACAAAACACGAATATAATATAATATCAAATACAAAGCATAACATCAGCAACCCGGCGGAGCCGCATCCTCGGGCTCAGCCTCCTCCTCCTCATCCTCGAACTCTGCACCAAAAGCTACGGAACCAAAAATGGTACCGCAGGTAAGTAAAACCCAAACACCACCAGATAAAAACACATAGAACTCAAGCAACATGGATGCAAGAAAAGCCAATGCACATGTCTCGCAAAATCACATTTTTACCACGCTCGCCAAAAAAACCCATTTGGCCAAGCCTCAAAACCAAGCCTTGCCATTATCCTAGATAATGGCCCAAACCACCATTTTCCCAGAAAATGGATCAAAAGCCTCAAAACCAAAACTCGACATTTTTCCAGAAAATGGCCCACATCCGAAAACCATAAAAACAATCCGGTTTTGCATGCACCATGATCTCCCCTAGGGATCATCCGCATACCCTGGCTCTGTGCCACACCGCAGGTAACGACTACGCATGTGACACCTAAACGAGCGATGCCCAGACTCGCGCCCCGCGCGTACCTGGCCAGGCCATCCTCTAGCCCTCGCCAGCGAAGGGCCACGGAGTCGGTGAGTAGAGCGATGCCCAGACTCGCGCCCAGCGCGTACTTGGCCAGGCCATCCTCTAGCCCCGCTCCCGTCGTCGCCCAGCGACAACTCAGGGGACGTCACTCAGTATTATCCACTCCCGAGTGACCAGAGGAGCTCTACCGAGATAATAACCCATTTCGGCTTGGGCTCGTGAGACACACGCACCCGAAAATCCATTCACGCCAGCAAAACAGGATTTCTCAAATAAAATAAAATACACGTGCATGCACCATGCAAATGCAATTATCAATGCACAAAACAAACAACCAACCATAATACAATAAATCAAGCAACTTCGTCCTCCATCCATCCGACTCCCGAACTCCTCGGACTTAGTCCGGAATCAACCAACCAGCAGATAAAATAAATTGAATGAGCGATATATATTTAAATCTGAAAATAGGGTTTGGAAAATACTTACAGTGCTATACGGTAATTTTAGAAAGCACCCGGCGTTGCAAACGGCGGAGAAAAAGCAACGTTACAGTGAAAAATCACTGTGGCCGTGGGTTGTGAAATACCCACTTTTGAACGGGGACAAACCAGGGCTTGGGATCGATAGGGAATGGCCTAGGGATGATTGTGAAGCTATTGGAAGTGGTGGTTGGCCGTGGGTGGCGGCGAAAACGCCAGAGAGAGGCCGGATTTTCCAAAAAGGAAAGCTAGCTCGTGAGAGCTGTTCCGGTGGTCGTTGGAGGCCGAAAATAGGTGGGTTAGGACGGCAAGGGACCGGTGATGAAGTGGTGAAGAAATGGTGGCCGGAGGTGGAGCGACGGCGGCGGATCGAGCTAAAAACTGTGGAGCTTCAAGGGTGTTTTCCGGCCAAACGGCTGGCCGGATGGGGGTGGGAATTGGTGGGGAGGTGCGCCGGAGGGAGGGGGTTCGAATGGTATGGGCGGTGTGCCGCACGGCGGCCGGTGGCGGTGGTTCTGGGCGGAGAGAGAAATGGACGGAGAAAGGGGTAGAGAGAGAGAGTTGCGCGGGACGCATGGGAGGAAGGAGAAGAAGAAGAAAAAGAAACAGAAAAAGAAAGAAGAAGAAAAAAAAGAAAAGAGAAAAAGGAAAAAGGAAAAAGGGAAAAAAGAAATGTAGGAAAGAGATGAGGTCCAGTCCTCACTCCGGGAAACAAAACAAATCCGCCGAAACGAGATTAAAAACTGAAAACGACTAAAAGAAATAAAACACAACAACAAATAAATTAAAAACAAATTTTAAACGCAATAAATTAAAATAACTAAACTAATATATTAATTAAAATAAAACAACCCTTCAGTGAAAATACACTCAAAAGCGGGTCGCCACATCCTCCCCTCCTTAAAAACAAATTTTGTCCTCGAAATTTGCAGATCAACCACCTACTTAAAGCAAGCCACATAAAAGCACATAAACCAGCTGTGACTAAGATTAAGATACGTACCTTCATTATTCAAACAAGTATGGGTACTGCTCCCTCATGTCCGCTACTCACTCCCAAGAGAAGTCTTGTGCTAACGGATCTCCCCAAGCCACCTTAACCAAAGGTATTGTCTTGGACCTCAACTGTTGCTCCTTCCAATCCATGATCTGTGACGGAACAACTTCATAAGTGAGATCCGGTTGCAACTGAATACCCTCTGGGTCGACTAAGCGTGGCTCTTGTTGTCCAAAGCTCTTCTTCAGGGATGATACGTGGAAGACATCATGAACATCCTCAAAATATTCTGGCAAAGCAACTCTATGGGCGACGGACCCTACTTTCTCTAGAATCTGAAAAGGGCCGACATACCTCGGATCTAGCTTCCTCTTCTTACCAAAACGCTTAACACCTCTCATGGGAGAGACTTTAAGGTAAACCCAATCACCAACTTCGAAAGATAACTCTCTCCTCCTGGTATCAGCGTAACTTTTCTGGCGACTCTGAGCTGCCGCCATTTTATCTCTGATGATCCGGACTTGGCTTTGCATTTCTTGAATTATTTCGGGTCCAATTATCCTACTCTCCCCGACTTCATCCCAACATAAGGGCGACCTGCACTTTCTCCCATAAAGAGCTTCATAGGGAGCCATCTGAATGGTCGCATGGAAGCTGTTATTATATGCAAACTCGATGAGCGGCAAATGGTTTTCCCAACTCCCTTGAAATTCCATGACACATGCTCGCAACATGTTTTCAAGGGTCTGAATGGTGCGCTCTGACTGGTCGTCTGTCTGCGGGTGATATGCAGTACTGAACTTCAACTTAGTACCCAAAGCTGCCTGCAAACTCTTCCAAAACTGCGACGTGAACCTCGGGTCTCGATCCGACACTATACTCTTTGGTATGCCGTGTAGCCGCACTATCTCCTTGACATACAAGTGGGTCAACTTACCCAAAGAGTCGGTGTTATTAACAGGCAGAAAATGAGCACTCTTCGTTAACCAGTCAACAATCACCCAAACAGAATTTTTCCCACTAGGCGTTCTCGGCAAACCCACTACAAAGTCCATCGTGATGTCATCCCATTTCCATTCAGGAATAGGGAGGGGTTGGAGTATACCTGCAGGTCTTTGATGCTCGACCTTCACTTGACGGCATGTGTGGTATTTCTCAACATACAAGGCAATATCCTTCTTCATTCCATCCCACCAGTAATTTTTCTTCAAGTCCCGGTACATCTTTGTACTGCCGGGATGAACTGAATAAGGGGCCGCATGAGCTTCTGCCATGATCCGTTCTTTGAATTCTGAGTCTTTAGGGACCACTTTGCGATCTCGTAACCGAAGTATCCCATCGTTATCCATGCTATAATGCAACGGCCCTCGAGATTTTCTGACTCTTTTCCTGATGTTCAGCAGCTTCGGATCCTTCCTTTGGAGAGTCTTCAATTCTTCAAAATCAATTACCCGAATATCAAGAACTGAAGATAAAATCTCTTCTTGCTGCGAACTCTCTATAAGGAGCCTTCTCATCCCACAAAGCAACGAATCCAATTCTGACGGCTCGGCTTCATCCTCCAAGTGTGACTTCCGGCTCAAAGCATCAGCAACTATATTAGCCTTCCCCAGATGGTACTTGATCTCACACTTATAGTCACTGATTAGCTCCAGCCATCGCCTCTGCCTCATATTCAGATTTTTCTGGGAAAACAAATGCTTCAAGCTCTTGTGATCAGTAAATACCTCGCAAGCTTCCCCATACAAGAAGTGCAGCCAGATCTTGAGAGCAAAAACAATCGCAGCCAATTCTAGATCGTGCGTCGGATAATTCTTCTCATGGTCATTTAGCTGACGAGATGTATAGGCTACAACCCGTCCTTCCTGCATAAGGACACAACCCAAACCAAACTTAGACGCATCACTGAAGACTACGAATGGCTTATGCGGTTCTGGGAGCGCTAACACTGGTGCCATCGTCAACCTGCTCTTTAATTCTTGGAAGCTTCTCTCACACTTATCTGACCAAACAAATTCTGTATTCTTCCGAGTCAAAGCTGTGAGAGGTCCGGATAGGCGAGCAAAACCCTCTACAAATCTTCGGTAGTATCCGGCGAGTCCCAAGAAACTCCGGATCTCGCGCACTGTAGTCGGGCGCTGCCATGACAAAATGGCTTCTACCTTACTAGGATCAACAGCCACTCCGTCTCGAGAAATTACATGCCCAAGAAATTTAACTTCTTCCAACCAGAATTCACACTTGCTGAGCTTGGAGTACAACTGGTGTTCTCTCAATTTCCCAAGTACCAGACGAAGATGATACACATGCTCTTCAACATCTCGGGAATAAATCAGAATATCATCAATAAATACTACCACAAAGGAATCCAGATAAGATCGAAACACTCGATTCATTAAATCCATGAAAGCAGCAGGGGCATTAGCTAACCCAAACGGCATCACCTTAAATTCATAATGTCCATACCTCGACCTGAAGGCAGTTTTAGGCACATCCTTGTCTTTGATCCTCAGCTGGTAGTATCCTGACCTCAAATCAATTTTAGAGAACACAGCTTCTCCTTGAAGTTGATCAAATAAATCATCTATCCGCGGGAGAGGATATTTATTTTTGATGGTCACCTTGTTCAATTCCCGATAATCAATGCACATACGGAGGGTTCCATCTTTCTTTTTAACAAATAAAACTGGTGCACCCCACGGTGACATACTAGGCTGAATAAATCCCTTCTCTACTAGCTCTTTCAACTGAATCTTCAACTCTTTTAATTCAGCCGTTGCCATGCGATAAGGAGCTTTATGCACAGGAGCCGCTCCAGGTTCCAAGTCCATAACAAATTCCATTTCCCGCACAGGGGGTAGTCCAGGCAAGTCGTCCACAAACACATCGGGGAATTCTTCCACAACTGGAATGTCTGCCAAAGACTTCTCCTCGGACGGCGTGGACACCATCTAAACCAAGAATGCATCCGCTCCCCATGTAATCTCCCTTTTTGCTTGAATTGCCGATATACTTACCGGCTTTTCTTTTAACTTACTCCCTGCAAATTCCAGACAATCACCATCTAGAAGCTGAAAGGTAATTACCCGACTTCTGTAATTAATACTCACAGAATATCGGTATAGCCAATCCATCCCGAGGATGATATCAAAACCCAACAACTTAAACACCACCAAATCAGCATCCAAAAACCTTCCCTCAATATTTAACGGGCATCCCAAAGCAACCTTGGAACACCATACCATTTCACCATCGGGTAGAGCCACTACCATAGCCTTCGGCAACCGTTCCGTAACCAAATTACACACCCGCGCAAACGTGGAAGATACAAATGACTGCGACGCACCGGAATCAAACAAAGTACAAGCATAAAACTCATACAAACGGACTCTTCCTGAACCAAACACATCAACCCATGAAATCCAAAAAAGCAAAGAAGAAACCAAATACACCAAAAATTAAATCCAACTTAAAATTAAATTAATCCATACCTGTGATTACTCCAGCATCATGGGTCGCTGGCGTCTCATCATCCACCTCTCCGGGTGTGACAGCATAAACCCGGGCTTGCACTGTTTGTCTCGGGTTTGTTCTTCCACCGCGTCTGCCTCCACGACTTCCTTGAACTGTTCTTGGACATTCTCGGGCAAAGTGACCCTGCTGGCCACAATTATAACATCGAGCCCCACCAGAAGGGCACTCACCCACATGGGCTCTATTACAAACTCCGCAAACAGGCACACGTCCTCCCATGCGAACACTTGAGGATGCTTGCGGTCGAGTCCCGGTCCGCTGAACAAATTTCTGAGGCGAACCCGAGCTGCTTCCTTCACCAGAAAAACTCCGCCTCTTATGCCCTGGAGGGGAGCCCATACTCAGATTATTTTCTCGTTCCACCAGGGTGGCCACATCCACTAATTCCTGAAAAGTGGATATCCGATGGTTGACCACCATATGGCGTATATCATGGCGTAGTCCCTCCTGAAAACGATCAGCTCGCATCTCCTCTGTGGCGATAAGGTGAGGAGCAAATCGCCCAAGTTTTATGAATCTCCGGGCGTACTGTTCCACTGTCGCGTCCCCTTGGACCAAATCTGAGAACTCTCTCGCCTTTTGCTTCCTTACCGATGCGGGAAAGAAGCGGTCATTAAATTCCTTCTTGAAGCGCTGCCAGGTCACCGCAGCGAAAGATCTCAATTCTGATTCCAGCATCACCCTCTTGGTATCCCACCAATCAGAAGCGGTACCTTGCAAGAGATAGCTGGCGTAGAGTACCTGTTGCGCCTCGGTGCATCCACACACCTCAAATGTTCTCTCCAGGTCTTTGATCCATTTTCTAGCTTGAAGTGGATCCTCTTCTCCAGTGAAGTGTGGAGTCCTATGCGCCAGGAAGCGCTCATAGGTGCACCCGGCTTGCACCATGCTACTGGACCCTCCCGGGTACATCCAAGGCCCTCCCTGATATGGCCAAGGACCTCCTGGTTGTGGCCAAAATCCTTCTTGTTGCGGACAAGGCCCTCCTTGTGGCGGCCAGGGACCCCCTTGTTGTGGCCAAGGTCCCCCTGGTTGTGGCCAAGACCCTGTCTGTTGTGGCCTATAACTTTGCTGCATAAACTCCGTCATCTGTTGTATGGCTTGGGCTATGGAGTCATCTCTTGAAGTATTGTCCCGTGGCTCCTGAGTAGATTTCTTTGGCCTTCCCATTTTCCTGCCACCACAACCTTTGACCCCCTTTCAGAAAACAAAAACAAATAACACTAACAAAAAAAAACCAACACCACACACAAAACAAAAGAAACCAACTTGCAAAAACATAACTACATAAATAAAAACAAACAAACAAACTCAAACAAATCAAACAACTGTACTTAACATAATTTTTAAAACACAACTTTAAAAGCATTCTGGTACTACCTACGGGACACGTGGTTTTACCCAGAGCCAAACCGCTCTGATACCACCTATGGCGCCCCAAAATCCCCACGCACGGACACGGGGAAATCGAGACGTCCGGATGATGACATCACGGGTCACCACCCTAACAACGTGCGCCAAGTGTGTGCAAAAGCAACAATGTGCACGAGAAATACGCAGCGAAAAGCAAGTCAATAACTAAGTACCAGAATTTTTCTTGTTTAATACAAAGCTATTCAAAACATACATAAATAAATATTACAAAACACGAATATAATATAATATCAAATACAAAGCATAACATCAGCAACCCGGCGGAGCCGCATCCTCGGGCTCAGCCTCCTCCTCCTCATCCTCGACCTCTGCACCAAAAGTTACGGAACCAAAAATGGTACCGCAGGTAAGTAAAACCCAAACACCACCAGATAAAAACACATAGAACTCAATTAACATGGATGCAAGAAAAGCCAATGCACATGTCTCGCAAAACCACATTTTTACCACGCACGCTAAACAAACCCATTTGGCCAAGCCTCAAAACCAAGCCTCGCCATTATCCTAGATAATGGCCCAAACCACCATTTTCCCAGAAAATGGATCAAAAGCCTCAAAACCAAAACTCGCCATTTTCCTAGAAAATGGCCCACATCCGAAAACCATAAAAACAATCCGGTTTTGCATGCACCATGATCTCCCCTAGGGATCATCCGCACACCCTGGCTCTGTGCCACACCGCAGGTAACGACTACGCATGTGAAACCTAAACGAGCGATGCCCAGACTCGCGCCCCGCGCGTACCTGGCCAGGCCATCCTCTAGCCCTCGCCAGCGAAGGGCCACGGAGTCGGTGAGTAGAGCGATGCCCAGACTCGCGCCCAGCGCGTACCTGGCCAGGCCATCCTCTAGCCTCGCTCCCGTCGTCGCCCAGCGACAACTCAAGGGACGTCACTCAGTATTATCCACTCCCGAGTGACCAGAGGAGCTCCATCGAGATAATAACCCATCCCGGCTTGGGCTCGTGAGACACACGCACCCGAAAATCTATTCACGCCAGCAAAACACGATTTCTCAAATAAAATAAAATACACGTGCATGCACCATGCAAATGCAATTATCAATGCACAAAACAAACAACCAACCATAATACAATAAATCAAGCAACTCCGTCCTCCATCCATCCGACCCCCGAACTCCTCGGACTCAGTCCGGAATTAACCAACCAGCAGATAAAATAAATTGAATGAGCGATATATATTTAAATCTGAAAATAGGGTTTGGAAAATACTTACAACGCTATACGGTAATTTTAGAAAACACCCGGCGTTGCAAACGGCGGAGAAAAAGCAACGTTACAGTGAAAAATCACTGTGGCCGTGGGTTGTGAAATACCCACTTTTGAACGGGGACAAACCAGGGCTTGGGATCGATTGGGAATGACCTAGGGATGATTGTGAAACTATTGAAAGTGGTGGTTGGCCGTGGGTGGCGGCGAAAATGCCGGAGAGAGGCCAGATTTCCCAAAAAGGAAAGCTAGCTCGTGAGAGCTGTTCCGGTGGTCGTTGGAGGCCGAAAATAGGTGGGTTAGGACGGTAAGGGACCGGTGATGAAGTGGTGAAGAAATGGTGGCCGGAGGTGGAGCGACGGCGGCAGATCGAGCTAAAAACCGTGGAGCTTCAAGGGTGTTTTCCGGCCAAACGGCTGGCCGGATGGGGGTGGGAATTGGTGGGGAGGTGCGTCAGAGGGAGGGGTTTGAATGGTATGGGCGGTGTGCCGCACGGCGGCCGGCGGCGGTGGTTCTGGGCGGAGAGAGAAATGGACGGAGAAAGGGGTAGAGAGAGAGAGTCGCGCGGGACGCACGGGAGGAAGGAGAAGAAGAAGAAAAAGAAAAAGAAAAAGAAAGAAGAAGAAAAAAAAGAAAAGAGAAAAAGGAAAAAGGAAAAAGGGAAAAAAGAAATGTAGGAAAGAGATGAGGTCCAGTCCTCACTTCGGGAAACAAAACAAATCTGCCGAAACGAGATTAAAAACCGAAAACGACTAAAAGAAATAAAACACAACAACAAATAAATTAAAAACAAATTTTAA